>NC_088416.1:6060267-6360267 GCF_034236695.1 Oncorhynchus nerka | reverse complement strand
CCGAACCGGATGCCATTATTCTCCCATTCATTCAACACTGCCAATTCACCACATTATCTCTAGCCAAACCTCACCGTGACGCACCACAAGCAATAAATGCACCATTTAATCCCATTTGTTCTCAAAATAGACCCTCTTTCCCCTTTCAGGAACTTCTGAGTTCCGGTCTCTGGGATCAAAAGATTCTGGTTTGTTTTCCAGAAATGGAGAGACAAAGAGAGAGAAAAAGAGAGAAAAGGAGTGAGAGTGGGCACAGGAGGGTTTAAAACCGGAGAGGTAGTTTCCTCTTGGTTCCCTGGCAGAGTCTGGGCTAATGAGGCCACTAGGGGCTGGAGGAGAGGGGAAAGAGAGAGAGCGGGGCTGGCATTCTCTCTAGCCTAGTCTGGCTTTCGAACGGCATGTGCTTTAGCCAACTCCATTGACTAGTGGAATCAGTGTCATGCATATAGTGCTGTGAAAAGGTATTTGCCTCCTTCCTGATTTCTTATTTTTTTTGCACATTTGTCACACTTAAATGTTTCAGGTCAAACAAATTTAAATATTACACAAAGATAACCCAAGTAAACACAAATTGCAGTTAAGTGATGATTTTATTTATTAAGGTAAAAAAAAAGCTATCCGAACCTTCATGGTCCTATGTGACAAAGTAATTGCCCCCTAAACCTAATAACTGTTTGTGCCACCCTCGGCAACTGCAATCAAGCGTTTGCGATAACTGGCAATGAGTCTTTCACATCGCTTTGGAAGAATTTTGGCCCACTCTTCTTTGCAGAATTGTTTTCATTCAGCCACATTGGAGGGTTCTTGAGCCACAGCATCTCAGTCGGATTCAAGTCCAGACTAGGCCACTCCAAAACCTTTTCGTTATTGTTAAGCCATTCGGGAGTTGGACTTGCTGGTGTGTTTTGGATCATTGTCCTGCTGCAGAACCCAAGTGTGCTTCAGCTTGACGTCACGAACTGATAGCCGGAATATTCTCCTTGGGGATTTTTTGGTAGAGAGCAGAATTCATGGTTCCCTCAATCACAGCAAGTGGTCCAGGTCCTGAAGCAGCAAAGCAGCCCCAGACCATCACACAACCACCACCATGCTGACCCCAGACCATCACACAACCACCACCATGCTGACCCCAGACCATCACACAACCACCACCATATTTGACTGTTGGTATGATGTTCTTTCTGAAATGCTGTGTTACTTTTACGCCAGATGTAACAGGACACACCTTCCAAAAAGGTTAAACTTTTGTCTTGTCAATCCACAGAATATTCTCCCAAAAGGCCTACTTCACTTTGTCAGACAGGTTCTATTTAAGTGATTTCTTGATTCAACAGGTCTGGCAGTAATCAGGCCTGGGTGTGGCTTGTGAAATTGAAAACTCAGCTTTCCAGAAAATGTGATTAACCACAGTAAATTCATGATTTTAACAAGGGGGGCAATTTCTTTGTCACATAGGACCACGAAGGTTCGGATAGCTTTTTTTAAATGTATTGCTTAAAATCTGCATTGTGTCATCTTTGTGTAATATTAAAATTGGTTTGATGAACTGAAACATTGAAGTGTGACAAATGTGAAAGAAAACAAAGAAATCAGGAAGGGGGCAAATACTTTCACAGCACTGCACCTCAACATTCTTCACTTACGTGGCCCTGACAACGATGGTCAAAGGAATAGCCTTACGGCTAAAGCACATTAGGCGGTGATCACTGATGGGAATACCTGGCTGAACAGTCGTCAATGGGACGTGTTACGTATTGGTCTTTATCCGCAGACAAAACAATAGCGTCTGCAACTGGAATCAAAAGAACAAATATGCCACCCCATCCAGGCGTTTGAAGACAAAGCCAAGGGCCCAAATGAGAAGGGCGGCAGGGCCAACGCATGTTAACAACATCTAGCCAACAGTATTCCTTCTGGCCACATGCTACGTCACCCAGGGGCTTATAGGGGACAGAGAGCCATGAATGAACCAGCTGTTGTAGAGGACTGAGTGCGTTTCCCACAGCACGGCTTGCATCTCAGACCCCCACTACAGCACCTGCTATGCTACGAGAGGCCATACAGGCTGCAGCACTCACTGGGCTGTAATGCCATCAGCTGTTGTATTGGAGAGGGGGGAGGGGGTTGTGTCTAATGAGGACCACAATGGAAATAGGCCTATGACTCGTGTTTGTGTCCACTATGATTTTTATTGCATTGTTGTTCTCTCACTCGAGTCTTGTGCATTTTTTAAATGCTCAGATAAAATGAATTCATTATTGAATTGGTTGATTGTGTTGTGACCATCCAGTCCTAGTGTGTAGCCAGCTGGGCCTGTGGGCAGACAGATGTGAGAGGACTTAACTGGGTCAAGGCAGTAACAGTGGATCTCCTCACTGACTCGTGTCCAGTCACAGCAGGCCTCTTGGGGCTGGAAGCGCCTGTGTCCTCTCTGTACTGTGAACCATGATGACTTCACTAGCAGGGAGGTCAAAGGGAAGCTGACCACAAAAGCAGAGCTCATCTACATACATAGTGTCGCACATTCTCAGCCTGGGGACAAATTAGATTGGCCCCACGTTTGCATGAATTTTGTACCATGCTGGCAGGAAAAAAAAGTTTCCTCGTAAACTTGAGTGATGCTCGATACCGAAATCAAATGCATGCTTCTCAAAACTGCATCCATCCCAAATCTGTATTCCTGACTGTCAATGCCAAAACTAATGCTGTATCTCTTTCTGTAATTGGCAGTAGAGTACATCTGTAGGGAAAAAAAGAAGCTATTTATGACAAGGCAGACAGACAGAGGGAAGGACAGTTGATCAGAAGCCCCCAGGGACTTAAAGCCTTCCCCAGCTCGGGCCTCTCCTGCCTGGGGCGGTGTTGCGCAGAGGGCCCCTGGGAGAGCTGTCCAGCCAGTCAGTAAAAAGAAAAAAAGGTTACCAGACCATCAGTGCGTGCGCTTGAGTGCGTATACACACACTGCGTGTGTGTGTGTGTGTGGCAACATTTGTCTGTAATGCCCTGTGCTGCCCAGGGCTCTGCAGAGAAATTGTGTTTACAGTGATGCTGCAGGCAGCCCCCTCAGAGTAAACATGGGAGTCAGTAATGGAAGACAGCACCACAGAGGAGGGAGGGGTAGAGAGGAGTAAAATAAAACAGTATGTGAACAGACACCCGCAGCAAGCTCTTCGTCTCCCTCCGCCTCGTCCTCTAAGTGCCGTACAACCATTCATGGTGCGGTTATCTGCATGTTCTGCATTTAACACGGAGGTAAACCACGTCAATAAAAGAGAATAGATAGAGGTGTTGGTTGAAATACCTTCCCTTGGGATGTGAAGACCAGTGGTGGTCAGAGAAAAGCTGCAGGGTCAAGGCACAGAAAGGAAGACTGTAGGCTAACACAGTGGTTCCCCAGACAGCTTGCAGTGACAGCACGCCTCCACTGCCTCACTGGAGGAAAAACGATGCTGGAGAGATATCTACTCAAGGCTCATATTGTTTGTCCCACCCACTCTCTCTTTGGCCCTAAATTAAAGCCCACTGGCAGGTTTCTCCGCAGTCCACAGACCCGGTCGCCGGGGAGTTATTATTTGTATTAAAGGTGACCGCGGGCAGTAAAGGTCCCTAGCGCTCTCCAATCACCACAGCACCTACTCAGTGGCTCAACACCACCACGGCCATATTTCAATAGGGTCAAGCGAACGCCTCTCTGCAGTCCACAGAGCCCATGTAGAAACACAGGTGAACCAATGGATCAGAGTGGAGGAGATTCTCAGAGTAACACACCATCATCAATTCCCTAATGTCAGTGCTCGAGTATAGAGAGAACAGGGGCAGTAACAAAAAGGCTTTTTGGACTGACCCACAGATGGACCCATCATACGGATTTGCGATTCGCTCCATTCTTCCCCAACCTGTTGCAGGGCTCTAACACCGCAAACATTTCTCGCATATGGGCCTAAATATTTGCTGTCGACCTGGAATTTGAATTTCAGCGCACCTAGAACATTTTTGGGATTATAGCTTTAATATTTCAAATATTATTCGTAGCGCTCCTAAATGTATTTGTGTGCGCCTACATTTCTTTCAAGTTAAGCGCACACGTGTGCCTTGTAAAGGTCAGCGTAGAGCCCCGTGTTGAACAGCCTCGCCCATCTCCCACGATGACCTGTGACACTTCATTTCATGGGACCAATTTAGTAACATCAGCTTCTCTATCAAGTTACACGGAGAAACAGGACACATTCCTACTGGGGAACCAGATCTAGCCAAGGAGCCACGGGTAAGACGCAATAAGCAGGGAACTGACCTGTGTGGCGCTTGCCTGCGGAGGAAGAAGAAGCGGGGGCACTGGGGGTGAGCGGGTCGGCGGCAGGGGTCACGGTGAGGCTACTCAGGGCTCCGGCGGGCAGTGGCTGGCCCCTCCTCAGTAGCTGCTTGTGCTCCTGCTGGCGGAAACGCGGGGGCACCTCACGGGGCGGGTAGCGGGGGCCTGAGGACGACAACGGAGGCTGAGGCGGGGTCTGCTGCTGTGGTGTTTGCTGGGTAGTAGGGTGGGCGCGCTTCCCATTGGTTCTGACTGAAGAGGACGAGGAGGGGGGGTGTGAGGCCTGAAGCAGGGTCACACAGGTGGTGGGGTGGTAGAGGGGACCGGGGCTGGGCTTAGCTGGCTCTGGAGGAGGACGCAAACACAACACAGGAAGCAAGGTATTAGCTAATGCTGCACAGCACACATCACTAATCCACTGTACTTTACAAGACAACATTGTTGGTGGAATGAGGTTAGTGTTATATCCCTGATCGAGTGCGACATGAACACACTGATCATTTGAACCGATGTTCACAGGTTGAAACATTAAATTACCTCTAACCTTATAATACATATGGCAAGGTTTTAGTCTCAAAAACGTTACACACCAAATATCTGACACCCGTATAATGGATTGAAAACATTTCCCTTATTTACTAAGGAGAAATCAAGCGAAACGTGGTTAGCATTTCCAAAGTAGCGTCTTAGTAATAACCTTCCCTATGAGCCGGCCTGTGCTTGAACACCACCGACAGACAGCCCAGACAACATGAAAGGGCAAGTTCTCACACACACACTCACCTCTGCCTGGCCCTGTGCATTCTTTGGTCTATTAGTTCCCCAGAGAGAACAGCCCTCTAACCAAGCCTTGCACAGACTGAGTGGTATTAGCAGTCGGTACTAGCAGGACCTACTGGGTCAGCCTACTGTAGCTAAAAGGAGCTTAGCCGAGCCCTCTGGGTGGACAGGCTAAGAGCTAACCGCGAGGGCTGGAGTGGAAAAGGCACAGAGGCTTACGGAAGCACAGGTGTGTGTGTTTGTATGCGCGTGTGTGTGTGTCCCCACACCAAGGCTTATGGAGCACAAGCGTGTGTGAGCATTAAGCAACTGCATTGGAAAGAGGTTAACACCCTACATATCTGACATGGTATGCTCCCTGTTCATGCTGAGCAGAAGAGCACGGCAGCCATATTGTCTCACAACACTTCCTGACCTCAGTGTTGCGCTGAGCTGCTATATCAGTTTGGTGACTGTGAATACTGTTTGTTGAGGTTCTATCCTCCCTAGGTGGCTGCAGGGGACAATTCATAGGCCGGTTTTAAAAACAACTGGCTGGCAGCTATGCCTCAGGGGAGGAGAAAGAAAAGAGAGAAGACAATCACAGACAGCCAAGAGAAGAGCGGGAGCGCGAGAGAGAAAGCGAAGGGATTGGCACAGGAGAGATGCAGATTAGCAGGCAACAGATTAGCAGGGAACAGATGTCACTCTCTCCTGGGAACACGGGAGCCACTGTCAGGACTCGTGCCAAGACACGCATACAAATGCACACAATGACATTCGAGGTCATATCAGTCTGACCAATTAGGACAACTGCAGCTTTTCTGTCATTGGTTCATGTTGACCAAGTTGTGGCTCCAGAGAAATCTAACAGGGTGGGACTGTGTAGAATCCCACACAAAAGAACAGTAGAGGACTGATGTGGCTGACTAGCTGTCCTGCGCTACAGCAGCGTTGGGTTAAAGCGAACACTGCAGGCAGGCCCACGTATTCCCTCTGCCTGCCAATGGCCTGTCCCACTGCCAACACCGTTTCTAGAAAGAGAGCACACCCTCTGCACACGAGCTGTGCAACCCTGTGCCTCTGACACACACACTCTCAATATTCTTCAAATACGCGCAGACACAACCAGGTTCTCGCGCTCACACAAACTGCATACTGATCAACCTCCCTCTCTGGTCAGAGCTGGACCCTCCAGCAGCAGGAGCTAGCTAGCTGGTTGGGAGCTGAGGCAGGCAGTGGGTGACGCACATAACTGATTCAATTCAGCCCCCGCCCGCCTGACGCAGTCACAGCCAATCAGCAGGCAGGGTGCTGCGTCCTCACAACCCACCCCATCCCTCGGCTCTCTCCCTCTCCTTCATCCTACTCTCTCTTGCCTTTCACAATGCCCACCCTCTCCTGTTCCGTTTCTACCTCCGCTCAGCCATTGCATTCTCTCCCTTCAACCTGTCCCTCGCCCGCCCTCCCTCCCTTTCTCTGGTGCCCGCCCTCCCTCCCTTTCTCTGGTGCCCCCCCTCATCCAATTCAGCCTCTCTCATTGTTCACTGCTGCTCTGAATCCATTAGAGGAAGCAGATGGACTGCTGGGCTGTTACTGCTCACACAGAGGCCCAGCAGCCTCTCTCTCACACTATGAATCACAGCTTCTATGACGTAGGGGGGGGGGGGGGTGTACGTTGTGAATGTGGATATCCCACATTATGCGAGTGTGTCGGGGGTTCGGTGTGTGTTCCATTCTCTTCTCCAGTAGCCTCTGTTTATGACAACACGGGTACTTTTACAACACAATGAAATAGCTATTAAAGCACTATGTGGTGTGTGTAAATGATCACAGTTCATCTAGTCTATGTGAAATTGCTGTTATTCCAGCCAACTGGGTAATGTGTAGCCATTTTTGGAATAATCTCGGGAGAGAGTAGGTGTGTGTGTGTGTGTGTGTGAGCATAAGTGGCGGTTACGATGCGATAGGACGTCTCAGCTCAAAACAAAGAGATTGAGCAAAACATTAGTCTTTTCCTTTTTGGGGAAGAGTTCCTTTTTAATCCATAACGGACGCTAAAGTGCTTTGTGGGAGATTTCCGAGGCGAGGGGAAACCAAATCCCTTCACCAGGATGAGAGAAAGCCATATTAAAATGCTGTCTAGTCAAGTACCCTAGCACCATCATTTGTGAGATATTTTTTTTTTTTTTTTTATATATGGGAGATTCACCTGCATATCTGATGGGAGAGATAGCAGGTGATACGTGTGACACTGTCATACACCAAAGACTTGAAGGGGAGATTGAGAGATAGTAGGAACACACAGAGAGCGAGAGGCACAGTAAAGGTAGAGAATGAAATAGGCAATGAATGGAGAATGAGCGAGTCAGAGAATGGTACACAGAATTAGAGGGCGCAAATGAGTGTGAGAGCGAGATGGGGAGCAAACAAACTGCAATACTAGACCCTTTGGGGTTGCTAAAGCCTTAAAAACACTATGATGTTCAAAGGAGAGTCAATTAAATAAACCATTATAATGAGACGCACTGTAAATTCCATTAAACCCTCAATGGAGAATCACTCCTAGCCAAACGTGTAATTATGGCCTCCTGTCCCCCACTCTCAATGGTTAATTACACCGAAAGAGAAGAAAAAGCCTGAACGAAAAGGATGATGGTCAAGAGGGCAGGCCCTGGTGCATAAGGAGCCATTGTGATTGGCTCGGTTATGGAGTGAGCGCGCCTGGCTTTGAAGGGTTCTGGGAATCGCCCAGGTCAGAGGTTAGCTACGTGCTGCCACTGTGTGAGGACACATTTTAATACTGTGTTTACAGCGAGGGAGGGCTGTGTGTGGAACACAAGTGGACGACAGAAGAGCTTTTTCAACCTCCTGTAATTGAGTTACACGACTCTCATTGAAAATCAAACGTTATGAGACTTCATGAAAAAGACGCATCCAAGAAACACGTTGGAAAGACGTGATGTGGCGGAGATTTAACTAAACCGTTTGATGAGGTGTGTGTGTGTTTTAGTGGCCTTGTTTAATGTGCATACAGGGTAGCTGAGAGAACTGACAGTACTAAAGGTTAAGAGGGGCTATAGATTTGAATGGTACTGAAGGAGCAGTAGCTTTGAGTTGGGATGGTTGCTTGTTAAGATACACCCAGACAGTGTCTTGTGAGAGTGCATACCATTGAGGTGGGGGGTCTGAGGTTCCATCTGTCAGTAGTAAACCCTGTAGCGGGTCAGAGACCCCCCCCCACACACAGACTAAAAAGGCACAGCTTTCCACCCCTCACCCTTCCCTGGGTACTAGGCCATCACCATGGAGATAAGCACTGTTCCCATGCCTAATGCACCTCTGCTCTGTGGGCCTCCTGTGACCCCCCCACACACACACTAATGAGCAGAGGGCTCATCTCAGCAGTGTCGACCCATTCTCTCCACACTTTCTACGTGTTTTTGGAGTCTGGTTGATCCATAGAGACTATTCATAGAGATGGCTTGTTAGAATTCACTATGGGTAGATAACACTAAGTCCCACACTTAGATACGATTCAGTCAGTCTTCCCTTATCCATACAGTTTATCCAAAGTAGAAGGTTGCCCAAAGACTGAGCTAAGGTCAGATGTGTATTTTCTACACCTTATGGTGAGGAGAAGGTAAGCTGATCCTAGATATATATGCGCACAAGGACAGCTTCTATCCACGTGCCTTAGGAGTCGGGTGTATACCACCGAGCCAATGCTTCCCACGTAGATATGATGAGTCAGTAAATCCTCGTCAACACACAAAAAAATGGCTGAATGGTGGTTTGGACATGAAGAGGCAGAACCTGAAGCAAAAGACTGCCTCTTCCAGACACACCAGGAAGTCCCTGCACAGCAACACACACCCTCTCCACCATACAAAGAAGCCTCTTCGTTAAACACCATTAACATCAGCAAATACACTTCACTATTAATCTGCCTTTAAATGTGACATGAGCCCTCTCAGCTGTGGTATAACTGGGGGGGGGTATTGAATGGCCTCTTCTGTCTGCAGCGTGTGAGTGATAATCCAACATGAATACATGCAGAAAATCCCCCCCCCCCCCCTTCCCATCTCTTTGTCCCCTCCCTTCACCCCCCCTCTCCACCCCTAATCAACCCCCTCGACTTGACATGCAAGCAAAGAGAAAACAATTATCCTTCGCATCCATAAATCCACGGGACGTAAACCAGGACCCAGTCACTCACTATTAATTTACAGAGTATTTATTAAATGTTGCAGTTCGACACAGGAAGGCGACGGCGCCCCTCCCTCCCGCGGGAAAGTCAATTATCCCCCAATTAGATTGCGATTCAAGAAATACGACTAAAAAGTGTTGACACAATTAATTGAATGTGAAATCGCAAATTAATCCAATATGCATATGACGATGCGATGTCGTCCGGTTTCCCGTGTGGAAATAATGCAGTTCTCCTGTGGCCGCGGTGACGCCGTGTAAATATGTCAGTCGCCGTGGCAATTGGTGGGTCGCCATGGTAGCAGGGCAGGGGGTCTCCCGGGAAGGGGAGAAAACAGCATGGGTAAAGGTGTCCTCATGCTTCCCACCCGAAAACAGTTCGGAAGAGTACGTGCATATAATAATACGACATTGATGTTTTTTTTATTTGGTAAGGTTATTTTGGGGCAGTTCGATGCACAGAATTTTTTCTTCTAGAGGCAAGCCAAAGTCAGTAGCCGATGTCCACGCCCCTTCGTCGGTGATTGGTCAACAGTAGGGATTCAACGAGAGAACTCTTTTTCCTGCACATTTCCTCATTGAGAAATACTGCACCAAACATCATGCTTAGATGTAAAAATTGCACAACTAGGAGCTCTCAGATTAATTGTGGCTATTTTAAGGAAGTGTATACTGGCGACAGCGTCTCAAAATGGACAATGCGTACTACTATTGCCGCTTTTTTCTCTTTTTCAAACGAATGTCTTAAGGGAGTATGCAAGCACATTTGCTCGGGTCGCCTAGCCGACTTCGGCTAGCAGCCAGCCGAACGGAAGCATGCCGACGCCTTAATGGGAAATGTAGATGGAAATTTGACACGCATTACATTTAGTTCCTCAACACTTTAAAAAGGCTGTTGTTCTGATCACACCAGGGCTGGGTAGAGAATGCGTCACGTGTACCCGGGTATTACTGATGGCTTTCGCTCACGAAATCTCGGAAGCCGCCACCTGTTTCCATGAATTGCATTTGCATCACTCTGGGCCAGTTCCGTGTATTCTCATAACTTTTTGAATGTGTGTGTTTACGTGTGCATATAGAACGTTAGTGTGGCAATGGCTTTAAAAGCATATCCTTGCCTGGGAAGTTCCACAATAAGCATTTTCTCCAATTACAGGGAGAACTGGATTGAGAGTCTCCCGGTCCCTGTAGGGATGGGAGAGCTAGGTGTGTGTGTGTGTGTGTGTGGGGGGCATTGTGCATTATTGTGTGTGTGCGCAGCACGATGGGGTTTGATTGTGGGGAATAATCAGCGTTCACCTGCCCTCCATACTAATAGAGGGCTGAGGCGCTCTCATTCTACCCCAACAGGGACTGCCAGGATGGGGGAAGTCTGGTGGCTGGTCCCCCATCTCACTGGAGCTCCACGGCTAATGGGGGGGAACAGGAGTTAATTCCGCAGCGCCTTATCTAATTTTCATACATATGAACGCGCCAGGCTAGATCGATTACCACAAACAAATTGAAATGTGAGAGGAAGGGAGGAGGGAGAGGTGATGAGGGGGGGGGGGGGGGGGGGTGTACAAACTTCTTTGTTCCACGTTATGTTTGAGTGATCATTAATATGGATGAAGAGACATCACAGCTGCATACAGATTTGCCCTCACACACTTAGTGACATGGATGCTAACTGAAGTAAAACAGTCATATGCTACTTAGTGGGCCCTGCAGCAGATTGAGCGGAGAACATTTTCTCTCTTGCTTACTTTGAAAATAGGCTATACGGTGTCCATTTATTAGTTTCAGCTCTACAAGTTCCTTTTTGGTCATATTCTCTGTAGGCTGACGCTTGAACACACTCACCCCACTTCCTTCCTTTCTCCCTCTCAGATTTTACACCTCTGTCATTCGACTTCAAACTAACCTTCTCAGTCTGTTGAAAGACACCCTCCGTCACCCCTCGGCTTAAAATGGTCCCTTCACACTGGGTGACTCACCAACACCAGACAGAGCAGAGTCTACCCTTCCCCCACAGAGATAATGAGACAGACCTAAATGAGGTCAGAGGTCAAGAAAGGGCCATTGACCTCTACACAACGCCAACGGACCAATCCCCAATGGCTATTGGCGAGGGCTGTTAGTTAGCGGTTAGACCGCCTGGTGTGTGTTGGGGCCAATCCCTGGTAACACAAACACACACCTTTTAGAGGGCGAGGTGCTGACCAATGCAACCTGAACAGATGCTCTAATTGGCTTTAGAGTGGACCAAAGCCCTTGCCCCCATCTGTCTAATGCCTGCCTGCAGGGGTTTAACACCTACACGCACTAACAACGACCCCCTGGCTTCTTCACACGCAATGACACAGACTGTTCACACACGCTAGACTCATTCGTTGGCTAAATACAATAGGAAACGTTTGACATGGGGGACCAAGTGGAGCAGCAGTCTAAGGCACTGCATCACCACAGATCCTGGTTCGATCCCGGGCTGTATCACAACCGGCCGCAATTGGGAGTCCAATAGGGCGGCGCACAATTGGCCCAGCGTCGTCCGGGTTAGGGGAGGGTTTGGCCGCCATTGTAAATAAGATTTTGATCTTAATCGACTTGCTTAGTTAAATGGTTAAATTAAATAAAGTTAAAAAACACGCCAAATGGAAACGGACGCAGAAATAGCAAAACATACTTCACATACTACCGATGTGAGCACACATGCTGCTGGGACAGCGTGGAACAAGGTACCGTGAGGCAAGATGCCCCTTAAAGACTGTCGCTCCTGGAACTGACTGAACTCCTTACCCTCCCCATTCATCCCCAAACCCCCCTCTCCCCACTGTTAGGGAGCTCCCACCTGGGTGCCCGCCTCACAAATCATTGGCCAGCACTGCTGATCTCAGAGGAGTAGTCACTGTGCATCAGTGTGTGTTCGAGGACGCTGGACTGACTCGATAGCTGTAGGTTACAGGGGCCCTGCTACTACACAGCCCTTGTCTGTATATATACACACCTTTATGGCTCATATGACCTCCCTTAATCAGAGCTGATTAGGGCCGTGTGGGTCAATAATTTTCAAGTATTTCAAAAAAGAAAACTGTACGGCTATGAGTGGCAGTTAGTCATTCCACTCACCTTTGGTTTTCAGGTCAGCAGCCTAGAAGACACACAGGGAGAGAGAGAGAGAAGTCAACAGCTGTAAATGTGTTGCTTTTGTTCAATGATTAATGTGGAGCTAGCAAAAAGGCACGTCATAAAAGTTGGTCATTAACTAAAACATTAGCGCATTACAGGAAGCAACGTGTGTACTTTTACACAACAGGAAAAGAAACTGTTAAACTCATAATCAAAGTAAACATGAGAAATTATGTTCCCAGTAGATCATTACAATTGCAGGCTGCCAAATTGGATGCAGCCCACAAATCACATAGTCATACAACGAATGGCTAAACATCTCAAATGAAAATCCGATTGAAATGAGTTGAAAATGTAGGGATCTGAGACATTGAGACATACAACTGGCAGTAGGCTATGTGGGCCTGACTAGACATGCAAAGGTAAAACACCTCCGTCTTCAAGAGCAAAACAACCCCACCTGGGAAGACTGCTATAAAGTGCCTTGGCATGGCTGCTGGCTAGTGGAAGTGATAACTACAGACTGTCTAATCTGTCTGAGTGCAAATGTGTATGTTAGCAACTCGATCAATATGGGATTTTTGGGTCCGATTCTAGGGAGGCAAAGGTCACCGATTACCGATATACGTTCCAATGTTGTTGTTTTTTAGGAGGTGGAATGAAAAACTTTTCTTTTTTTTTTTACAGATACTATATTATTATTTAACTAAATATTAAAATTAACATTAAAATAACATTTTATTTGTGGTTTATATAACCACCAAAAAGCCACTATATCCTCTATGAATACAAAAGTAATTACAAAAACACTTGTTCAGTTGACCGTAGGTACAACTTAAGCACCATAAGCACATTAATAAAAAAGGCTGAAAGTTCCCAATGTCGCCACTAGATGTCAGCATTTGAATTGAGTTGATTCCCTACAGTGCTTTACAACAGGTAAGTAAAGAAACACTATGGCAACCTCGCAAAGCACACGCTAGCTGTACATTATAAAAATGTTTTCTTACTGAAACCATAGTGAATTATACTGTTATTCAATACAATAATGTATGTATTTGGCTATATATTTCAACTGCAAATGGCAAGCGCTAATGACTGAAAACGCTCATGCAGGAAAATGCTTGCCGCACTGGTTTTAGTCACACATGTTCACTTCGGCGTCAGTCCAGTGTTTGCGCATATGTAGCACAGATTGCTAGCTAGAAGAACTACATAAGTAGCGCAGACTGCTAGCTAACTAGCTAGGCTAACTACCGTGCTGGCTAGCTAGCTAAGTGAGCATACGATGAGGACAGGGCTCCTTGCTTGGTAAAGGGTACTTTGATTATTTACTCATTTAAATACACTGTCGCTGGCTGTGGAAAGCCATCATGCCCACTCTCTCGCGTCCTGGCGGGCTGAAGGATGTTCAAGGAGCAGCTCTTAGAGCGCCCTCTTCGGGCAAACATTGAAAACGTTCCTTCTACGTATATAATATCAGCGCATTTGTCCGATAATAAATCGGTCAACCGATTTATCTGTCGGGCTCTAGTGTATGTTTGTGCATATCATTGTGTTTGTATATGCCTGTGTGTACAATTGTAGGACTGTGCGAATGGCGTGTGTCTATGTGCGACAGCAACATCTCCTTGGTTACCAGAGCCAGGCTAGTGTTTCCAACAGAGCAGTGTGTGTAGCTACCGTGCCAGCTCTAATCGGTCTTTAAATAGAGTCTATACACCTGGCAGTGAGCTGCCTACAGGGTTACGGGCTCTAGGATAATCCACGAGGATAAACTAGCGAGGTACTCCCACACTCAGTCATATAGGGACTATACTGAACACACCTACCTGGGGAATAGAGGTGAATGAAGGAGAAGGGGGAGGGAGAAGGTGTAGACTGATGGAGACATTTTTCAGAAGGAGGTACTCGGTTTGAGGAGAGCGCGAGACAGAGAGACAGATTACACACACAACTCACCTGTTTCTGAGCAGCTTCCTTCTTGGTCTTTTCTTGCTTTTTATTTTCTTCCATCAAATGGTTCTCTCTCGTGTTGTTAGCGTCTCTCAGCTGCAAACAGAAAGGGAGAGGTTTTCAGAACAGGGCAGAGAGGAGCAGCAGGCTTTACGTTCAGAAACCTAGTGCTACAATTTCCCTTTCATCTGCTTAGAGGTCAATGTCAGAGCTAGCAAACTTTTTCCAGAGAAGACCTTCAGATGCCAAGCACATTCAGCATTGCAGAAGTAACACATTGATTTGCTTCTTAAATGCAATTTCCTTCATGGCTAGAGAGAGATTGGGGGTGGGGGGGAACAACAGAGAGACACCCGGAAACTGACAGGGGGGGGGTAGAAAAAATAGGAAAGAATGAGAAAAGAACCAACTCAAAGCCTTTCCCAAAGTCTGTCTCCAGTGGTCTGCCAGGCAGCCAAAGGAGAGACCAGATAGCTGGAGAGCCAGCGAGAGAAAGTGGTTTATTTAAGCCTTAATTTGTTTTGGCTGAAGTTTGGTGACGGTTCCTGGAAACTATTAAAGGTATGAAGAGAGGACTGGGGAGCCTGTGTGTGTGTGTGTGTGTACGTATGTGTGTTTGTGTGTCTAAAGCCTGCTAATGCAGGTTAGCTATTCCAATCTGGTCAGTGGTGCCAGCTAAGTATGTGCCACTCACTGTGGACATTCTGGTTATTATCTGGTCAATAGGGAAACTCAAGTGTGGGCAATTCTAGACAGCTTCCAACTGCCTGGTTGTTCCTCTCACTGCAAATCCAGCATACTATCGTGGGACTCTGGGATCTCACTGTACTCTTCAACTCCCTCCACACACACACAATCGGCCATTGTGCTCTGTCCTCAGGAATACGAAGGGCATAAACAAACGTTTTTTATCAGTGCCTGAGTGACTGACACACACAGGAGCTGACCGGAGTTCCTCCAGCCTCAGTGTCTGCAGACAGTGTCCATAGGGGCCTGCATATGAATACATTGATGAATTATCATAATAATGAACGGAGAGTAATGACAGGCCCGTCTCCCGGTGTGTTGCCTGTTGGTAGGGGAATGGAACTGTCAATCAAAGTGACAGGCAGAGGCAGGCTAAGAGTGAGTAATGGTGGGGAGGAATGTCCACAGGGACAGCCATGTTCTGACACAGAGAGAGTGAGGGGCCTGTTGCCTCAAGTTAAGGGCAACCAGTGAACAAACACCATTGTAAATACAACTTGTTTATTTATTTTCCCTTTTGTACATCATTACAACACTGTATATAGACATCTGAAATGTCTATTCTTTTGGAACTGTAATGTGTAATGTTTACTGTAAATATGTTATTGTTTATTTCACTTTTGTTTATTATCTATTTCACTTGCTTTGGCAATGTACACATGTTTCCCCATGCCAATAAAGCCCCTTAAATGAAATGGAGAGAGTGCAAGAGAGGGAGACAGACAAGAGATTGCGAGAGAAAGAAATTGGCAGGCATGGCCATTAACAACTGTCAATCTACAGTACAGCTAGTGTACTGCTTAACAGTAGGGAATACTGAAAGAGGACGAATACAGCTGTAATGACTGAAGGAAGACAGTACAACTCACTATCAAACACATTCATTTTTAGGGGGAACTGTGTGTGTGGTGCACTAGTATCTAATCAGGCAGAAAGGCCGGTTGGTTCTCTGCCTGGTAATAAGTAGAAGCTCAATAGTGTCTCCTCTCTCAGATCTGCCTATTAACCAGACCAGCGCTCCTGCAGGGCGCTAACAATCCAACAACCCCATAGGCTACCACTCCCCCTTCACCCGCCCCCTACTACCCCCTCGACCAATCACAATGCCCCGTCAGTCTAACTAGCATCTCACCCCACCATCCCCCCTGCTCTAATATTCCTTGGCACCAGTCCAAAAAGTAGGAAGGGAGGGGGGCAGGCTAGCTGGCACTGTTCTGAATGTTGAAATCACCCTCGGAATAGAAAGGGGTGGAAGGAGGGGGAAGGGGACATTGGATCGGGACATAAAAATATCCGGCGGAACCCTTTGTGTGCTGGAATTTTCAGAAAGAGAGCCTCCGACTCAGTCCATCTACTGCTTCGTGACTACTAGCCTACCGCCGTCCTAGCTGTTAACATGGGATCTCCCATACAGCCCATCTGGTGGGCCAGCTCATGACGGAGGAGACGAAAGGGGGAAGGGTTATGACAATAATAGTACAGCGCTCGTATTTATTTATTGACCTCATATTCCTAGATAATACACGGTTAAGGAAACTGATAAAGGATGATGGTCGGTCTATTTTGGTAGCAGGCTAGTAGAGGTTGACCTAACACACCACGCGGTACAGTACAACCACCTGGCTGGTCCTGTATCCAAGATCATAACAAGCCATTGTTCACTGCTGTGCCCCACTCATCCATAGGAGCAGCATTGGAAATCGAAACTTAATTTATTGATGTGCAGCCTATATTTTGGGTAATTACAGGACTCGTCTGTAAAAGAGACCGTGGTCTCAGCATGACTTCCGGTCAAACTAAAAGGTTAAATAAAACATTTAGCTTATGTAGGCTATTCCCAAATATCATGCCACAGATATCCATTTCTGCACCGCAGCTCAGACCAAATGAAAATAATTTATTGTTATTGTGCCGAATGTCCACTAATGTCCGTCATAGAAATAGATTCAATAGAACAGGCATCCCCATTCAAGTCTATGTTCTACTCGTCTGGTCTGAGCCAGAGATTTAACATGACAGCACAGTGCCAGTGCTCTGTCCCTAACAGAGTCTTAGTGTTGTAAATGTCTCACACTAAACCCAAAGTAGTTGCCGTTCAATCTAAACCCTAGAAAGCACAGTACAATTTGAAGACTTAACTAGCAGCTGGGCCTAATACGAAAAGAGCCAAAAAAGCAGCATAATTGTGCCGACTAAGACAGAGACAGCACTGTCTTCAGCTACGACGCTGAAGCAACTGCTCTGGCTGCCCCAGGAGTTCCTCCTCACAGAAGTTCCCTCCAGAGACAGGACAGAGTCACAAGGGGTGGTGGTGAGCATGGTGCCCTGCTTCTCACTTCTAATTACCCTCAAGGGAGCCAGGTGAGAGGAAGAAAACGAGAAAAGCAAAAGGGGATGAGAGAATGAAAAGCGAGAAAGAGAAATGTACAGTATAGATGATCAAATAGCATTGTTGTCCAATGACAGAACAAGATAGAGAGATAGCAATGCAGACAGAGGGGGCACCAGTTCAGGGGAAATGATAAGGGCAGTGTGACTGTGCCCTTGTGTCCCCACTGAGCTGCTGACACCGTCACCCCCAGAGTCAGGCTGACACGTAACTTGATCCCCAGCCAACCCAACACCTGCCTGGCAGAGGCACCCCACACAGCGAGCGACAAGCTGACATACTCTGGTGAAGCAGCGCTCTCTGAACCTGCCTGGCACTCCAGTCTAGTAAGTCTATACAGTGTCATATGCCTGTGTTGGATACTGTGGAAGACCTATAGCCTAGATACATGTATATCGCCCTTCCCCATGTTTTTGGATTACACTCTTCGCATATACAGATGGATTTGTTGTGCCGCTTTATAGCACACGTCTAACAATTGTGTATGGATAAAAATAGTAGCAGAGTTGAGCATTCAAGGGCGTCGCATTGCAAAGGTCTCCTTCCATCTGTGTGCCGCATATAAACTCTGCATGACCAGAATCAAAGCAGACAGAAAGCATAACAGGGAGGAAAGACTTATATGGTCTGTGAGGATCCTGCTACACAAAAATAGCAGCGCTTGTTAAGAGGGATTAACTGGTGTGTGTGTGTGTGTGTGTGTGTGTGTGTGTGTGTGTGTGTGTGTGTGTGTGAGAGAGAGACGCACAGCGGCACAGGGAGTCTGAGACACGTTCACAGAGAGATGCGGGAGCTGCTGCTCACACCGGGGAGGAAGAGTGGAAAACCGGAGGATGAAAAGACAGGCAGAGCAACACCAATTAAGAACGACAGCCGTCGGGAGAGGGCGATAGGAGAAGAGAGCAGAGAGGGAGAGAGGAGAGCATCTGTGAAGGGAGAGCGAAAGCTCACTGTGGAGCAGAGGAAAAACACAGCAAGATAGAGGAAGGCGAGAAAGAGAGATATGGAGAAAAGAGAAGCTTAATTATATCCACGCACCTTGGGTGAGCAAGCAAGGAGGAGAGCCTGAGGAGAAGAGGGGGCGAGAGTGCGTGCGAGAGAGAGAGAGAGAGTGAGGGCGAGAGAGCCCGGCTCAGGCTGTAGGGCAGTGTGCAGAGCAGAACTAGACGTCCCTGACACAGAGACAAGGTTGCCACGATGGCCGCAAGGCAAACAGTGCTGCGGCGTGCTCCGGAGCCCTTCCGGCTAACACTGCCACTGTACGAACGAACAACGGAGCAAAGCCATGGAGGATGAGGAAGGGAAGACAGGGGGGTGAAGCCACCACAGTCTCCATCCCCCTTCCTTTTGCTTTCCTGCAGCCAGGCATTAGGAAAGCCACAGCTCTTCCTGAGCCCTTTCACATGGCCATTATCCAGGGCGGCTACCCACAACCTGGCTGGAGAGTAGTAAATAAACAGCCACTATTAAAGAATGAGGAGACTAACGTAGTCTTAGGCTGTGTCCAAATTGGCACCCCATTCCCTATATAGTGCACTGCTTTTGGCAAGAGCCCCTACTCCCTATAAAGTGCACAGCTTTTGACCAGCTCTGGCATGAGCCTTCGTTTAGTTTGGCTTACACTTCTAAATGAATGATATGTACCCATTGATTCTTGAGAAATATACTTATAAATGCCTCATGCCCGTAGTTTAACTGTCGTACCACATCAGAACCAAAAATAAGCTTGTTTTAATTCAATGTTTGTAAACAAGTAAATGTCATGGGTGGTCAGTCCTTGCATCCATAGCTCGGTCTATGAATTTGAGGGTGGTTACATTTCTCCAGCCCCATCCCTCAGATTTTTACAGACACCAGGGTGGGGAGTTGGCTTTGTTATTGTTTCAACGGCTCATTGCGGCTTTAATGCTGATGGACGGGAAAACACACCTGTAAATTCCCCAACTGAAGTAATAAAAACAGTGTGTCAATCTCAGTTTTGGAGCATTCTGCTCATTCCAGGCACCAGTGCCCTGCTGCTTTAAAGCCAGGTGGAGATCAACATGTGGAAATATGCCGCCTGCCCTTATGAGTGGGAACAAACCGCTATCTCAACTATGCTGCTGGGCTGACTCAATGAATGGAAAAGAGGGGGGTGGTTTTCATACTCTTGGTTGCTGGCTGCCGGCGAGAGCCCAACGGAAAGCTAAGAATAAAATTCCTTTGAAGTTTTCTTTTAGAAATTATTAGACGTCAATGTCTTCGCTAGCTGCTTCCTCGCCAAAGTCAACAGGGAACTTATGTTCTGGCAGTTCATTAGGTAAAGAACTCCAACTAAGTTGATAAAAAAAGCTTCTGTTGTGCCGAAGGCATATAGACTAGACTATCGGGGATACTGCAGTGTATAGAGAAGGCATGGGGAGTCCGTCAGTTTCTAGACTTTTATTATTTTATTTATTTAACTAGACAAGTCCGTTAAGAATACATTCTTATTTACGATGACGGCCTACTCGGGCCAGGCCCTCCCCTAACCCGCACGACGCTGGGCCAATTATGTGCCACCCTATGGGACTCTCGATCACGGCCGGTTGTGATACAGCCTGGGATCGAACCAGGATCTGCGGTGACGCCTTAGACCACTGCGCCACTCGGGAGCCTAAAGGACAAGGCTGTCAATGGCTGTGTTAAGACAGGCAGGCCAATTCTAATATTTTTCCCCACTAATTGGTCTTTTCACATCAGATCTTTTTCGAAGCTGATCCGATTGGTCAGAAGGAGAGATAATATCAGAATTGGGCTGCCTGTCTAAAAACAGCCAGAGAAATGTGGATTGTGGACCGTGACGCCGACAATAAGGAAAAGTAACCTTTTTTCTTAGGCTGAGAAGAGTTACATGACCATAACGGTAATTGAGAAAAGCTCTCAGTAGAGCACTGTACTCTGATAACCTGTACTTCAGCTGGGTTGACAAGCCACATAGGCCACTGGAGAGGTGAGAGAAAAGTGGGTCTATTTGTGAGACAGTCATTCTACTGCAACTCAAGATAGAGTGGAACATTGGCTGGTTGACAACAGTGCTGGAGCAACCTTAACCTTAACAACTTCAGCTTTTGTTAATGATATGCTGTTTTTATTACTTCATCAAGATAACTATACAGATCAAGATGTTTATCAGGACCAAGACGAATGTAAACTAAAGCTGCAAAGCGAAGACTAGTATCTACTAACTAGGCATTGGACTGCCTTGTTCCAGTACTACTATAGTCTAATAAAACTGTCAAAGCGTCGAGGACTCAACGAAATGAAACCGACAGAAGAAAAAGGCAAACAGTTGGTCTCCTGAATGGAGCCAGTTGACTACATTCCCTCAAGGTTGCTCTGACATTGACTGTCTGCCTTTCATTGCTGCCAACCACAGCAGAGAGAGACAGGATCTGTCGAAATAAAAAAACAGTCTGAGAAAGAGGAAAAATAATATAGCTCAGATCTGATGTGTTTGAAAGATGCTGAGAGGAGACAGACGGAGGAGAGGGGGGGTCTGTTAACTTACTAATGCCTTCATGGCTGACAAGATGGATGGGAATTTAGCTAATGTGCAATAGGACAAAGAGGCCATCTTATCAAGGTACTGAAGTTACCCCATAAGTAGCTTATTGCAAAAGCTGTTTGTCATTTTGTGCCGTGTTCTACTCATGGAAATCTATGAAGTATTGGAAGAGGCTGAGAAAAACAGCTGAGGTGCATGTAGGCTAAAAACAAACATGGACTCCAACTGGAAATGCAAGCCAATGTTGAAATATTTTGCCATTCAAAAGTGAAGTGAACAAACAAGACTCAATTGCCATGTGCGCTAAAACACTCAACACTATGCAGTCAAACTATGCCAAGTATGAATGCCATTCATGTCACTGGGCTGATTCAGACAAGAATCAATGAAGATGCAGGTGGGGATTTGACAGGTATGTTCAAAATAAACAAAGTCTCAACCTAACCTGGAAAAGCCTTAGCACACACAAGACTTATCCCACAGCATGTAGCCTAACATAACTTAAGTTATCCACATAACTGCAAAAAAACATGGGCTATCCCAAATGTAAGTTGTCATTACATTGTCTAATAGTCTGACAGAAACAGTACGCTCAGTCCAGCTTCTCTCTGCCCTCTACATGTGATGATGATGATGCCCCTCTGCCTCACGTCTCTCCAATTAGCCAACATAACAGGGAGGAGGAGAGGGAGGCCCCCACCAGCCCCAGCCTTGAAACCGACTGGACATTCCCCTAGATCGCTGCCAGACACAGTTCCTGCCTGGGCTCCCCACCCCGACCCCCATTCTTGTGCCCCTGCCAAGCCCTCCCCTCTCACATGGACCAGACGAGCGCAGGCAGACTGCACCATGGTTAGTTAGTAAGTTACAGCCTTCTACATTAGGGGTCCTGGCCGATCGACCTCACCCACCCCATCCACATAAGCAACGGTTATGGCACTGGGGTCCTTGAGGGAAGGGTTTCCATTTCCCACTTTCAACCTCTCCTGGCCTCACACACAAGAGGCCGACTCCCCTTGAAGTAATGACATATTGATTTTGTTTACTTTCGAGGAAGACTGGCTTTGTAGGAACTTACAAGTGTTGGCAGGAAAGGAACTAAACTAGCCACCACCGCCCACCCCATTGAAAGATCTTCAATTCATTCCAATTTTGATTACATTACACGAGTCAGACAACAGCTGTTTGGCTCAAGCTTTACCCCGGGACTTATAAAGAACACCATACTGCTATAGGATAATGGGTTTGGCAGAAGCCTTCTTTGAATTAAGTTGATTTCACTGTTGACGCCCCTCTACCGCCAGCCCCCGACCAGCCTCAGCCATGACGACCCCTTGGCACAGAGAGAGAGCATGTTATCCATCAGGCCTGTGTGGGTTTTTTTTTAGAGGCTCGTAATCGCCAGGCTTAGTATTGCAGCGGTGTGCGGCAGCCTGGGCGAGACTGAGATCAGTGTGGGATCTGGATGGATAGACTGAGGCAAATGGCACCGTGGGTTTGCCTACCCTGCTCATGACGTTTTGTCTGCAAGGCTGTTGAGGACATCGACGGAGAATCCAAAGCGGCTTGTGTTTTTACATCCGCCTCAGGCAGCCTTCACTCTAATTTCAAACAAATGATCCTTCTGAACAGGAGATAAGGGTTTTGGTGTAGTGTTGCTAGGCAGCCATCCCTCGGCTCCTTTACAAGACTCTAACCAAAACAAACATGTCGTAATCAGTCTGGTAATGAAACAGCTCCCTCTCCAGTTCCATGCACATTTCATTCCCCAAGTACAGCTCTGCACTGTTTTATAACATCTACCAGAATAGTCAAGTCAAATAGTTTAATAAAAGAATGCTTTTTTTCCTGGAAAAAAAATAACATTGTAACTGAAGGTCGAAATAACACTTCATAAGTAGCCAACATCCTCATTATGTTAAGACAACATGCCCAGTCAGTCCCTACACTGCCACTTCCTTCCCATTGCCCTATCACCTGCTGTTGTCTGGAGAAGGTAATGGTGTCCACATGCTTCCAATCACAAACAGTTTGTGCATACATGATGACAATTGAGACTTTTTTTCTCGTTTTGGTCTTCTGCAAGGGTTTTTCCCGGCTGTTCGCAGAGCTGAAGTCTACGCCCCTTCGCCAGTCAACAGTAGGGATTCTTCAATTAAGTGTTTGTTGTCCATAAACGATGTGTGGTGCAGTATTTTCTCAAAAACACACTTGAGAAATACTGCACCAAACATCTTAGATAGATGTCAAATTGCGTGACTAAGACCTCCTTGGCAAAAACATCAACATTTGTTGAGTTATCCTAGATTCATTCAGACTATTTTGAGGAATGTATACTGTTACGGCGTCTCCAGAGGGACAAAGTACCATTTGAGCCTTTTTAAAATGTTCAAGTGAAGGTCATTTAAGAGTGTATGCGAGCACACTCGTTTGGCCAGCTGAACCAAAGCATGCAGAAACCTTAAGCCACCAAAGAGTATGGCAACTGACATAACGCCCCTTCACCCCCCCCACAGACCCTTTTCACTTCCACTGAGTGCTTACAGACCCCTAAAACGTCTTGACAATTTTCCCATCCCCTCCCCCATGAATGCCCAGGGGGGTTGAACAGGGGTGGTGAGGGAGGGGGGCCCTGTCCCCCTGACACAGGGAGAGAAAGGTTGCTGGGGTGTAGTGTTCGGTTTGGGGGCTGTCAGTTGGGCTAGGGCGTCGCAGGGCGGAATCTTCACAAACTGATTAAGAACTGCACATTAACCAATTGGCAGCCAGAGCCTTCAGATTGACATGAAATGGTCACACTCCTCCCGGTAAGCACATTAAGCATTCTATATACCCACCATGTCCCCCACTCCCCGGTCACTATGCATTTCATTATTGCCCCACTGGTGCGTGAAGATTGAGATAAGATGGGTGGTGGAGGCTATAGGATCTACTCCAGCACCTTGGGATGGGTGGATGCATAGGGATAGTAGGGGGAAAGCGATCAATCACAACTCATATCTTCCTCTATTGTATGAAAAGGGGGTAACAAATACACAAACACTGCACAGTGCAGTCCACATTGTAGCAATTTGATGGAATGGAATCAGAGGAATAATGAACGTCTCAAATATGACGGTGTGTGGGGGTATGCCTTTTGCCTATATTCCAGGATGAATATGACACAGTCAACTGACTTATTTGACATGGAAAGTATTCCCAAAATCTGCGCTTTTCCTACAATTGTATTCGCTCGAATGAGGACAGCCAGTCCATTCCAGTGCCATTTCAACCCGCGCTAAACTGGCCGTTAATTAGATGATATAACCTGCCTCTGGTGCTCCTGGTTTGCGATTCTGAAAACAAAACTCGTGCATTTCCATCCAAACCAATGGATAAATCATGGTGTGTTTTAGAGAAGGCAACCCCTGTCAATAACAGCTAACGTTACTAACGAGTTCTCATCAAATTCTTTATAACCGTGAAACTAAGCCGATCAGCAATGCACGCTACCCTTGTAGTTATATTTAAAGCTTCAGCTTGTTGGCATCAAGTCTTATCAGCCTAACTACTATCATTGACATTGGCTCGTTGACTGTAAAGCAAAATAATATAGCTGACGTTACCCTTTCCCATTACATATTGCTACAAGTCATCAGCTAATATAAGTTAGTAAATAAAAGCAACGTAACTATGAAAACTGGAAGAGTAGAACACTAACGGCAGTGTTAGTCCTCGAGTCACATAATAATAGAACACAATGTATGTGGCCGCTTGTCAAACAAGCTGTGGTTTTGGATATCAATAAAGTATTCATTACCTTGCGTAATCACACGTTGAGCTTTGGCAGCTTTCAATACAAAGTCGGTGCATGGCAGAAGATGCAGAAAAGCATTCTGCTGTGCCTTTTCCCGAAAAAAAAATACCCGTAAATGACAAATCAGGAATTCAGTCTTCGCAGTTATCCAGCTAGCTAGCATTAGCCACCGTCAGCTCTCCTGCTGCATGGGGCTTACTGACTGACTGGATAACAGTTAGAGCAGCTTCATAACAAAAAATACCGAGATCGATACTTGACAAACACACAGCAAGAACTTTGTATTTTAGCGCAACGATGCACTAAAAGGACAATTTTCGCAACACAAAACAATGCTCAACGTCAAAAGTATCACGTTATAGAAAAAAAAGATCGAAAAAAGCAGCTAAACGAAAAAGCAACAGAAACAATTCGACTAAAAAAGTAGCGGAGTTAATGTTAGCTAGTTGGCATTAGTCATCGACTGTTGTAAGGAGTCATTTGCAAATGAAAAAAAAACAGGCAGATTTCAGTAAATTGTCGACGAAAATTGCTAGCTAGCTAGCCAACTTGGGTTAAAGTGCAAAATTAAATAAGTTGTGTTTAGGCCGCTAGCTGAGGAGCTAGCAGGTTAGCAACAACATCTGACCGACGACCTTGCTACTACGAATGCAAATTGAAAAACGAATCCAAGAAAATACATTCGCGAAAAATCCAAATGTAGGAGTGGACAGTCATAATGCGTTCAGTGAGCTCTCGTTGACAGCGTTCTTGCAGCCATTTTGTTCAAACTAGGACCGCTCGCTCTTCTCCTCTGAGCAGAAATAATG
Source organism: Oncorhynchus nerka (assembly GCF_034236695.1). Taxonomy (NCBI): domain Eukaryota; kingdom Metazoa; phylum Chordata; class Actinopteri; order Salmoniformes; family Salmonidae; genus Oncorhynchus; species Oncorhynchus nerka. Next base: position 6,334,659 of record NC_088416.1, on the reverse strand, counting down.
TAGGAAGTGGCCCCCATGCCCAAGCAGCCAATCCACGCGATCTCCCACTAACAAACACAGCATGATCCCGCCCCGTCGTACCCTTGACAATAGCAGTCTTATTTGCTCACTAGAATAAATGATGAACAGGGACAGATAGAGGATGATAAAATAGTGCATGTTTTATTTGCAGCCTACCTTGGACACTATTCAGTTGCATATGTGTGGTAAATATGTGGCAATGACTACCATATAGGTTATTTCTGTTATTGGTGATTTACACAGCCTGTGTTTATATTTACAGCAATGGAAAAATAACTAATTTAGTCATGTGAACAAAAGGCTAAATACTTTCAATAATGTATCAAAATAGTATGTGATTAGTTTGCAAATTAGAAGTTTATGCTAGAAGAATAAATAATTTTACAAGGGCCCTTGATTCTATCACATTACCTTCCTCAAAATCTTGAAGTCACATGAAGTCCACCAAGAAGGAGCATATTTCAATTCCAGACTAATTGACAATTGATTGATGAAGGACGACTATTCCCCTTGTTCTGCTTCTCAGATTCAAGAAAGGATTGTGGCCCCAACTCATTCTCGATGCCTCTTTTCTTATGGAAATGACCATGCATAGTGCAGTATGCACACAGTGGGAATAGGTCAAAGTTGTGGTCCACAAAGGGGAGAATTGACCAGTGAGAACAGCCTAGACTAGACTGCACAGCCCCATAGATCACAGCAGAGACTGTCAATGAGAAAGCCAGAACCCAGACAAAGTTTCTTCCTATTCAAGGCAAGCTGCGCAAAGCTATTGCGAAAGCCAACTCTAGCTGAATGGGAAAAACAGCTGTTTAATCTTGGGGGTTAAGGGAGGTGAGCAGAGAAGGCTGCATTCCTTGGAGTTTTCATGTGATAACAAACTTGTAATACTGCCACACATACAGTGAGCTCCAAAAGTAAAACTATGAGGTTAAAGTGCAGACTGCTAACTTTCATTTGAGTGTATGTTCATCCATATTGGGTGAACAGTTTAGAAATTACAACCCTTTTTGTACATAGTCCCCCCCCATTTTGGGGGACCAAAAGTATTTGGACAAATGCACTTATATGTGTATTAAAGTAGTAAAAGATTAAGTATTTAGTCCAATATTCAGAGGGCAATGACTACATCAAACTTGTGACTCTACACATTTGTTGGATGCATTTGCTGTTTGTTTTGGTTAAGTTTCTGATTATCTTGTGCCCAGTAGAAATTAATTGTAAATAATGTATTGTCATTTTAGACTAAATTTTATTGTAAATAAGAATATATGTTTCTAAACACTTCTACTTTAATGTGGATGCTACCATGAATCCTGAATTAATTGTGAATAATGATGAGTGAGAAAATTTGATGCACAAATATCCTACCCCCAAGACATGCTAACCTCTCACCATTACAATAACAGGGGAGGTTAGCATTTTGGAGGGGTATGTGCCACTGTCCCAATACTTTGAGGTCACTGTATATACTGTAGGTTGGTGTCACATTACAATACTGCACTTTTGTAGAGTGCATTTTGCAAGCACCTGCCAGCATCAGAGCAAGCCTGCCATCCAGGCAGGCTAATGCAGAACTAACATCCACATTTGCAGAACTCTCACCAAAGTCATTAGTGCACTTTAAAAAAGAGAGATGGAGATCTATGCCCCCACGTAGGACACCATCACACCTCCCACTTTAATAGTGAGTGGCAAGTAGCTGGACGTGAATGCAGAGAAGAACAAAAGGGTAAACAACTGACATCTATTCTGAGTTTAGATCCTAAATGGCACCCTTTTCCCTACATAGTGCACTACTTTTGAACAGAGCCAGTCAAAAGTAGTGCACTACATAGAGAATAGGGTGCCATTCGGGACAATCGTTAATCAGTGCTGCAATTCTTTTTTTTTAGGTGTCTCGGATGATTCTTTGACTAGGGCCAATTTCCCTAATTGCTTTCACATTTAAGCTAGCCGTCTGATGGAGGGGCGGCAATGAGAAAGGTCTGGTTGATATTCTGTTAAGAGGAAATCCAGACATGAGGTGAGGCGGATGGACTGCGGCGCTGGCAATCACTCACTTTCTCCTCTCTTCTGCTCTCCTGGGATACTCCTCTCCTCAGTCTTTCTTTCCCATTCTTTCTTTTCTTCATTTAAGCACCCTGTGATCATGTCTTTTGTTTTAATTCCAGTTCAATCACGTGTTTTCCACAGAAGGTTTTCATTTCTTGCCTGCCGTGAGATCTTGCTAGCAGAGACACTCCCGCACACAAGTTACTGTATATCTGCGCACACACACTATTGTGGCTACATGTATATTTGATGCATGTGCTTTGGCTACAGTTTAACATTTTAAAAATGTTATACTTTAAACATGCTTGCCATGAGGGGAAGTATCACTCCCTTCTGAAACATTTCTAGACAGTCAAAACTGAGACACAGACACAATCAGGAACCAATTGTCCAAAGCAAATCTCAATAGTTTGGCGTTTCTTTAAGAAACAGACAGAGATATTCCATGTGTTATGATGATGAAGAATACTAGCCTGGTCCCAGATCGGTTTGTGCTGTCTTGCCATCTCCTATGGTCATTGGAGAGCTAAACATTCAAGCTGTCAAGACTGCAGAAACAGATCTTGAACCAGGTCAGAAGAAAAGTACATATAAATGACAATCCAGCTTTTCCAAAAAGTCTACAATTTATCAGTTCTCACGACACGAAAACCCCTCTCCCAATTTTCAGTTAATTGTCTTATCTTGTGGAATTAGGAATGAACAAAATAAATATGACCGGGTGAAAAGCCAAACAATTCACTGAACGGCGAGCCAAAAAGTGAATCTTTGTTTACACTCCCTCCCTTGTCATTACGTCTGAAAATGGCACCCTATTCCCTTAGTGCACTACTTTTGACACGAAATGGCACCCTATCCCCTATATAGTGCACTACTTTTGACCCCAAATGGCACACTATTCCCTATATAGTGCACTACTTATATAGTGCACTACACTACTAGTATTTTGGGTCGGCAGGTAGCCTAGTGGTTAGAGCATTGGGCCAGTAACCGAAAGGTTGCTAGATCGAATCCCCGAGCTTACAAGGTAAAAATCTGTCGTTCTGCCCCTGAACCCACCGTTCCTAGGCCGTCATTGTAAATAAGAACGTGTTCTTAACTGACTTGCCTAGTTAAATAAAGGTTAAATAAAATAAAAAATAATGTAAAGAAAATTGTAACTAATGCACTATATGCAATAGACAAGGAACCCATCACTGGTTCCCTGTCTGGTGCAGGATGATAGATGATAGGCCAGGTTTTTGGTATTGATCATGAATCCTGAATCCTCCAGTCTGGAGATTACGCCTAGGAGTAATCAAAATGCAGACGGTGGCTGCCGCTCCGTTCAAAGTGACATTTCCAAAGGCATGACTTGACGTATGCTAAATGCTACAGCGATGATCAGTCTGACATGGGAGTACCAAGAGACAACAAACAAACTAGAGCCTGAGTGTCCCCAACTCTGCGCTTTTCACCCTACTGAATAGAGAGGTGACTATCAAAGTTCCACGCACCAATAATACAAATCATAACATCATTCCATGCTGCTACAGGTATAAGATTAATTTAGCAATCCAAATAAAATCAAATGTATTTATATAGCCCTTCGTACATCAGCTGATATCTCAAAGTGCTGTACAGAAACCCAGCCTAAAACCCCAAACAGCAAGCAATGCAGGTGTAGAAGCACGGTGGCTAGGAAAAACTCCCTAGAAAGGCCAAAAGCTAGGAGGAAACCTAGAGAGGAACCAGGCTATGTGGGGTGGCCAGTCCTCTTCTGGCTGTGCCGGGTGGAGATTATAACAGAACATGGCCAAGATGTTCAAATGTTCATAAATGACCAGCATGGTCAAATAATAATAATCACAGGCAGAACAGTTGAAACTGGAGCAGCAGCACAGCCAGGTGGACTGGGGACAGCAAGGAGTCATCATGTCAGGTAGTCTTGAGGCATGGTCCTAGGGCTCAGGTCCTCCGAGAGAGAGAACGAAAGAGAGAAGAGAGAGAATTAGAGAGGGCATACTTAAATTCCCACAGGACACCGGATAGGACAGGAGAAGTACTCCAGATATAACAAACTGACCCTAGCCCCCCGACACATAAACTACTGCAGCATAAATACTGGAGGCTGAGACAGGAGGGGTCAGGAGACACTGTGGCCCCATCCGAGGACACCCCCGGACAGGGCCAAACAGGAAGGATATAACCCCACCCACTTTGCCAAAGCACAGCCCCCACACCACTAGAGGGATATCTTCAACCACCAACTTACCATCCTGAGACAAGGCCGAGTATAGCCCACAAAGATCTCCGCCACGGCACAACCCAAGGGGGGGGGGGGGGGGGGCGCCAACCCAGACAGGAGATCACATCAGTGACTCAACCCACTCAAGTGACGCACCCCTCCTAGGGACGGTATGAAAGAGCCCTAGTAAGCCAGTGACTCAGCCCCTGTAATAGGGTTAGAGGCAGAGAATCCCAGTGGAAAGATGGGAACCGGCCAGGCAGAGATAGTAAGGGTGGTTCGTTGCTCCAGAGCCTTTCCATTCACCTTCCCACTCCTGGGCCAGACTACACTCACTGACACTCACTCATATGACCCACTGAAGAGATGAGTCTTCAGTAAAGACTTAAAGGTTGAGACCGAGTTTGCGTCTCTCACATAGGTAGGCAGACCATCACATAAAAATGGAGCTCTATAGGAGAAAGCCCTGCCTCCAGCTGTTTGCTTAGATATTCTAGGGACAATTAGGAGGCCTGCGTCTTGTGACCGTAGCGTACGTGTAGGTATGTACGGCAGGACCAAATCAGAGAGATAGGTAGGAGCAAGCCCATGTAATGCTTTGTAGAAACCGTGAAACTAGTCATTTACTGTAGTAGTGGTAGGGCTGTCATATAACCTATACTGTCATCTTCTCTGAGGGCCATACCATTGTAATGTGGGATGTGAGAAGAAGAGGGACTTTAGAAAACATATTGCCATACCCATCAGGTGGACAGAGCCTTTTTTATTATAGGCCTTGTAAAGATTACAGTGAATTACCCAGAGAACAGAGGGCAAGGCCAATAAAATATGTGAAAGAGAGTGAGAGGAATAGAATCTGGAATAGAGAGCGAGAGAGAGAGAGAGAGAGAGGCAGAGCCTGTTCACCTGTGCAGTGCATAGTGGACCTTGGCCACAGGGTGACTGATTCAATTTCTATACAGGGGAAAACAACAAGCAGAGCTTCTACAGAATGGCCGGTTACAGCAGCAGGCCTAGGGGACTGTATCGACTGAGGGAGGGGTGTGTGTGTGTATTGTAGTGCTGGTGGTGTGTTATATGGGCCGAGGGGAGAGTGGAGCAGTGTGGTGCAGTAGGACAGCGTTTCTGAGCTGTGGTAATTTCCCCAGAGAGTACTGGCCAGGGAGAGGGAGGAGAAGGAAGGAGGAGTGGAAGAGGAAAGGAGGGAGGAAGAGAGAGGGAGTGTGTTCATAAATAATGAGGGATCATACAAACAGCATAGACGGGAGTAATGGAAAGAGTGGCAAAAGAGAGGAAAGGAAGGTTCATCCAACGCACAGCATCATCAAAAACTCTTTTCAAGCTTTATTTTTGGGACAACTGCTGTCAACACATTTAATAAGCCCATTTCTATTCTCCTTTCCAACGTGTAATTTTTATCAATAAGCAGTTGAAGTGCCCTATTGTTTTCGTTGCTAATTCCATCTATTAATTGCACTTCAGGTTTACTGATGACCTTGCATATTTTGTTGTTCGTGGTGCCCCTTAATATTAGCATACATTAATCCCAGCTTATCTTTCATCCCCAATGAATAGCTCTTTGCATATTGTGTGCGTGTGTGTGTACATGTGAGTGTGTGTGTGTGTGTGTACATGTGAGTGTGTGTATACCGTTCTGTTTGTGTGTGTGAGAGTGTGTGTGTGTACAGTGCTTGACTTGGGTAGGAGCTCACTGGAGCAGAGTACTGCTAGAGCTCTTGTTCCTGTTATAGAATATTATTGTGGAGCACCTGTACCTAAATATAAACTGTACCGGCACCCAAAATGAGTACTGGGACCTATTTCAGTCATAGTCAAGCACTGTGTGTGTGTTTGTGTGCATACATTAACGTATGCATGGGTATTTGCCCCCGCCCTCTCCACAAATTAATTAAAGGGAATAAGACCTGTGTGGATTTTATGGTGTTCTGGGAACCGACTGGCTAATCAGATTTATTGCACACTTAAGCTTAATTAATTGCATTTATGGATTCAAATGAATAATGAAGTACTCACAAGCGTTGTTTCTGTTTCATCAACCTGCAGAGGCAAACCACTGGAACAATGATAATGACCTGGGGATGGGACAGGAGAGCTGTCAATCAACTAAGGTTCAACTCAACAATATCTACTCTTATAGAATACTATGTTCCTCTAACTACCAATGAAATTAGCCAAATGTAGCCTATTAGATGTATTTCAAATGGGATTGGATTAATTTGTTTTGTATGCAAATATGGCTTCTGGTTTAGAAATCTATGATTATAGAAATAGACAACTGATTCAACCACTAACAGATTTACAACAGAGGGGAAAAATAAGTGTGTGTGTGCACGCACGCGCTACGTCCTCATTTGGACTCCCCAAAACGCTCCAAGCTTTCCATTAGAAAAGGTGGCACTTGTCCAATGAAAGCCAATGTGTATTACTGTGTATTACTACCCGGGCCTCCACAAACAGACAACATATCCTGACCTTCATATGATCTACCACAAGATCAATAGCATCATCATTGCAGAGGACTGTCCACATATTAACCCAGCCAGGGCTCCTGCACGCACACACACCTTCCCCCAGCAGGGCCCCATCGTCATCGATCAGCCTGTATTGACTGACACAGAGCCACAGAACTGCCGTGTGTATTGTACACACACACACACACACACACACAGCTGTTGACTTTAATTTTCACTGGCTGCCTGGCTGGTGTGGAGATTACTGGGGGGGAGGGAGAGTGTGGGTGTTTTGGAATAGGAGCGATGGCGGTGGAGGGAGGAGAGATGAATTTTTTTGTGGGCTTAGTGGCTTGACCTTTGACTTGAGGGCACATACTGTACACAATGTTGGTGGGACGTGCTGTGGTTTCACATTAGCTGGCAGAGTTACAATGTTATGGCTATGGATGGAAATCATATTACGCGAACACACACACAAAGACAAACCACATCTCCATAAACATGCACCCACACACAAACAAAACAACAATGCAAGGGACAAGCAAATCAATAACAACACGGCTTTTATCCGCCAAAAGGCAGCCGAATCATTCCATCTCCCATGTAAATGTAGGTGGCATATCCAAAGGCTAGGGCTGATATTTAGGAGTCCATTAACAGAGGTCTGAGATGGGTTAATTCACTGTTTGCAGCAACAGGAACCCCAGGGCCTCAGGGCACAGAGAGAGAAGGAAGGGATGCAGAGAAGATGGAAACGGAGAGGGGTTTGTGGTGAGCAATATCATCCCTTTCCCCTCTTTCTCTCTTTGCCTTTCTGCCCACCACCGTGTCATTTTGATTAATGCTGCTTTCCTTTGCGGTCACAGGAATAGTGGGACTCTCTCCGTGGCGGCTGTGGCTCTAATCTGAAATGTAATCAAAACTGTCCGTAATACAATTGTGTTTCAAGAGGCTAGAGAGAGAAGCCTAATGATATATTTTATATTTGAGATTCTTCAAAGTAGCCACCCTTTGCCTTGATGACTGCTTCGCACACTCTCAATTAACAGGTGTACCTTTGTGGAATTTCTTTCCTTCTTAATTCGTTTGAGCCAATCAGTTGGGATGTGACAAGGTAGGGGTGGTAAACAGAAGATAGCCCTATTTGGTAAAGGACCAAGTCCATATTATGGCAAGAACAGCTCAAATAAGCAAAGAGAAACAACAGTCCATCATTACTTTATGACATGAAGGTCAGTCAATGCGGAAAATGTCAAGAACTTTGAATCCAGCGCTATGATGAGACTGGCTCTCATGAGGACCGCCACAGGAAAGAAAGACCCAGAGTTGCATAACCCCAGTACGTCGTGGACAGAGAGGAGGTTGTTGGGATGGTCGCAGGAGTGTCATGGGTGGTGTCTCTCTGTGTCACCTCCATGGAAAGTCTGGACCAGGCCACCCACGTCCCTATCCTACAGCCCTGCAGATCGCCGAGGCTCTCTTCTCTCACGTCTTCCGGCACTACAGGATCCCAGAGGATCCTCAGTTCACCTGCCGTGTCTGGAAGGCCTTCATGGAACGACTGGGGATCACGGTCAGCCTCACCTCCGGGTACCGTCCCCAATCTAATGGGCAGGTGGAAAGGGTAAATCAGGAACTGGGTAGGTACCTTCGTAGTTACTGTCAGGACCAGCCCGGGGGAGTAGGTTGCGTTTCTGCCTTGGGAAGAATTGTGCACAAAACTCTCTCTGTCCCTCCTCCACTAACCTCACACCCTTTCAGTGTGTTCTACGCTATCAGCCGGCCCAGGCACTGGAGTCAGATAGAGGCTTCTGCGGTGGACGATTGGTTCTGGCGCCGAGGTGGTATGGAACACCGCGCACACCCGTCACACCAGCCTTCGCTTGGTCTCCCCCTCCTATCCAGCTCAGGAGTTTGGCGTCGCCGGCCTACTGCTGACAAACGCCCTTCACTCATCAAGCCCGGACTTGTCTCGTCATCATTACACACACCTGGTTCCAATCCCCACTCTGTCACTGTATATATACTCCCTCTGCCATTGGTCTTTCTCGGTCATCGTAAATGTTACTTGTTTTCCTGAGAGGAATCTCTCCTACTATTTCCTGAGCACTTTATATTTTGCACTTTGGGTTCACCCTGTGCCTTTTTGTTTATGAAGATATATTTTGAGCACAACAACGTTTGGGTTTTGTTCCACTTTGGTCTATGGTGCTTAAATAAATTCAGTAGTTCTAAACCTGCTACTGCCTCCTGCCTACTGCTCTCTACACCAGTGACAAATAGACTCCCGAAGACACATACTGGCACACACAAATACAAACACACATACAGCCTGCTTACAACCACACAAGAATACAAGCACATCCTAAATGGACACATCAACATTCTATGTTTGCTTCAAAGACACAACACGAGTCCTCCTCCTCCTTTCTCATACCCATTCCCAGATGACTACCAGAGTGATGTCACAATCTTATGAATAGAGTTGTGTTGGCTTGGCTCTGTCACCATGCTTCCTTTGGCTATGGCAGCTCTTAGCAACCAATGCCCCAGTCACCCACCCACCCCCCCAGTCTCAGTCTGCCCCGGCTTGGCACAGACCTCATAGGATGTGTCCCAAATGGCAACCTATTCCCTATATAGTCCTTCAAAGGTAGTGCACTATAAAGGGAATAGGGTGCAATTTGGGACGCACATTGGACCAGACTGGCGCACGGGCACAGAGAGTGTGCCAGCCTGATTAACGCCATCATTATCACAGCACATGTTAGTACAGCAGACGCCCTCTGCTCTCTCCGTCTGCTCTGAATTCAATACTGGTCCATCAGAGAAGCATGGAGTTCTATGGCCTACGGTCTATTTGAAAGCCCATTAGAGACAATGCTTCAGTAACAATAGCTGACAGAAAGAGGGATATAGGTTATGTAAGTCAGTAGTGTGCGTGTGCGACCCTTGCATGCGTTTGATGTGTACGTGTGTTTTTTGTGTGTGTGAGGGGGTCAGTGGCCAGTGCAGTGAACCGCAGGCCTGTCCAACCAAGATGGCCACCTCCAACTGTGGTCAAAGGAGAAGCCTGTAATCTCAGCCTGGAAGCCAGTCCTGCTGTGCACCATCAATTTGTCTCTCACTTCTCTCTCCCCCTCCCCCTCTCGCCTTTCTTCTCTCCCTGCTCCCTGCTCTCTTTTTCCAGTCGGCGCACACACACACACACACTCCGGATCGTCATGAATCTTTCATGGCATCACTCTGTATAATCCCTGAGGCGTGCTCCCCCGAGACCCACACACACACCCCGCCTCCATCACCTTATGCCAGGCGAGAAAGAGGGAGGGAGGGATGGCGAGAGAGAGAGAGAGGGAGGGAGAGATGGGGAAAAGGCGAGAGGGAGAGAAGGGCGGGAGAGCAAGAGTGACAGAAAGGGGAAGGGAAGATAGATGAGAGGGGGAGATGGAGAGGGAAGAGAGAGAGAGAGAGAGAGAGTCAAAGACAAATTGTAGGTTTGCAGAAGTACGGGCTTCACAGGGGTCTGAATCCACCACATCTTGGACCAAAGAAAACAACTGAGGAAGAGAGTAGGAGATAACAAAAGAAAAAGGTTTGTTCTTCTCTTTCGCGCTCCAGGCATCAATGCAAAGTCAATTGGCTGGGGCATGGTCTGAGCGAAACACTGCTGAAGATATCGATCCCTATGATCATAAAAGGAGCTGTGTGTGTGTGGTGTGATTAAACATGTATTTAATATGTATTGTGTAATAAATGTGTAACTTACACGTGATAAATTCTACGTAACTAAATTCTTAATAAATGCTGAATCTTTTTTAACCCTGTGATGTCACATAATTCACGTCATATAATACATGCATAGCTTAAATGCTTAACAGTAGATTCATTCCGGTTCACTGGGTTTTTTGAGAGAAAATATCTTGGGAACATAAGTCAACGTGGGAGCAGCAATGCACCCTGGGAGAGCTGAGGTCTAGTGTGTGCACGATGTACTCATGGTAGGAGGAGGGATGGATTAGATGCGTTAATTATGAGGAAAAACACACGGGAGGCGTCAAGGCGGAGAATATCTCACCTCACAGTCCAGATGAGCTTATTACACCGCCGCTCCTGATTTACACTGACACTGATTAAGAAGGCTGTCCAGAAGTCAAAGTATGTGTGATAAAACGATAGAAAGAGGTCACTGAGGTTGCAAGGTCCCCATACATGCAGAGAAAAAGAAAGAGAGAAAGAAAGAAAGGGAAAAAGAGAGAAAGAAAGAGAGAAATAATGACATTACGCTGCTTTTACACGGTCCTGATATACAGTATGTGCCATATATACTCAAGACACAAGGCACCACTCTCGCCCTAGAGGAGGGTAGACTTCAAGGTCTTTGGCAAACAGGTTAGATAAAGGGTTATGTGTGTGTGTCGTAAATACCAGTGCATTTGGAGGGTCCAAAGTAGTGCACTATATAGGGAATAGGGTGCCCTTTGGGATGCAACCCTAAAAGGTCAGTAATGTGTCCCTGCTGGACCTCTGCCCTTCTTTCCATTACGGCTCCCACAAATCCTGCTGTATTAAACGTAGCAGAGGCTCTTTGCACATCACACACACTGCTCTGCCATGCGCACTATGTTTGAGCACCACCTACGAAATGCAATTAGGGTGAGTTATTGCCAGGCTGTAGTGGTGGGGGAAGGGGGTGAGAGGGGGATGCATCCCATCAGCAGCACAGCAACAACCTCACCGCTGCAGCCCAGCCAGCCAGTAAGCCAGCCAGTAAGCCAGCCAGTAAGCCAGCCATCTACGGTCCTTCCAGTCAGTCAGACCTCCAGTCAGTCAGCAGCTCCTTGGCAAGCGGAGAGAGAGGGGGCAGTGCCAATTTCACGCCTCTGCTCCTGCCTCTTCCAGCTGCACGTTTCCTGCCTAGCTCTCTTCAAAACCCCCCTATCCTATCACCCTTCCTCCACTGACTACACCCTCTCTCTCCCTCCCTCCCTCCCTCCCTCCATCCATCCCCTCATCCCCCGGTCAGTGAGTGACAGCGCGGTGGCATGGGCATCCATCTCCAGATAATAACCCAGCTGCATAATAAACCGCCGCCCGCCACATCTGAGCTGCCGAGGAGGAATAAAAAAAGAAACATTTAGCATCAGCCAGCAGCAGCATGACAAACCACGTCCCCTTTAGCAGCTCTGCATCGATGCCTCGCTACGAGGAGACAAATGCCTCGCTGTGGTCTCTAATACATACCCAGTACAAGGGCAAGAGGAGGGCATAAAAACACCTTTATTTGCATGCGTAAAGGTAACATTTGTTTACCATTTGCGCAACACGACGCCTCTTATAACGACCCTCCCTCTTCCCCTGATTGAAGCGCCTGCTAATTTGCCGTAATTGCACAACAATAGAATAAGCAATTCATGTGAGATGCAGATGTACGTTGAAATATTCCCACCTGTGCAAATGTAAAAAATGCATTACTAAATGCCTGTTGTGGCTACGGCTATCTAAGCAGTCATAAACATTAGTTGCGAAGGTGTGTATCTTGTAGCACTACAGGACTACAATACATTCTCTTCTTCCCAGTAACATGGCAAGCAACACCCCTGATAGGCCGCTAATTGTTGGCAGCAGTTGGATTTTCAAAGACAGGAGCCGGTGAGGGTTTCCATTTTTAGTGGCACACTGTTTACAGCCTCCACTGCAGAGCAGAGATGTCAGCTGAGTCCCAAATGGCACCCTATTCCCTTTTGAGGGGACTACTATTGACCAGGGCCCTGGTCAAAAGTTGTGCCCTAAATAGGGAATAGGTTACCATTTGGGAGTCAACCAGAGCCAGGGCCGCATGGCTACCTTTGTTTGTACAGCAGCTCCTCCACGCAGTAACAGAGATAATCTCCACTGCTTCTCAGAACGACAGACTGCTGGCTAGCAGAGAGCCCTGGTAGTCTAGAGAGAAGCCCCCCGAGGGAGAAGGATGGTGGGGATGGAGCGGTGTGAATGTCTGGGTGGGAGGATGGAGGTAAGCGTGATGAGGAGAGGGGTGGGGTGGGTTGGATAGAAAGCTTATGAGGAGAGATGTGGGAGTAGAGTAGCATGAGGCAGCATGGATGTCTGGGGTGGGTCGGCTGGGTGGTGGATGCATGGAGGTGTGGAATGGTATCAAATACATCAAACATGCCATTTCCAACCACTCCGTTCCAGCCATTATGATGAGCCATCCTCCCCTCAGCAGCCTCCTGTGGAGAGGGGATACTGTACAGGGAGGGAGTTTGGGGGAGGGGGGTGACAACCTAGAAACCGAGAGCGTCCCTCCCAAGGCCATCAATGGGATTAAGCAGTGCTACCAAGATACTTTTATTGAACCAGGGGGACCAGTTGAATCCGGGGACTATTCTTATCCATATTGTCTCACCATTATATCTATATGGTGCCTTTTCCCCATGGAAAGAGACAGCCAGTTTGTGATCTACAAATGAATGTAATCGCCAACATTCGTTGCCATGACCACCTCAGAACTCACGATACCTGAACATTCCATGATTCCCTGGAATATCCCTGGAGATTTACGCCAGAAATTACGCCAAGAAAAGGATTTCACACATACGTGAACTGTGAGACTCCCTCTTTTCCTTAAGGCGTCTATCAGAGCATTGAGAAAATCCTGCCTTCTCTGGTCAATCTTTCCTTATTCCCTGGCACGTTGCCCCAATTCCACATTCGTCTGGGATTTCCCAGAAAAACGTGAATAGTCTACATGAATGGTCTAGGAGGGGTTCTTTTGCAAATGACACATCCATGCGCAGGAAGTGGAGGCCTATTAAAGTTGAATCAGACATTGATGCTGCGCGTATCTAGAGAACAATCCCCCGGTTACATTAATAACTGACAATTAATCACCGGTCACTTAGCAGACGGATAACGACATGCTGTTAAAGACGTCCTAATCTGTCCGTCCGCCGAGGGAAGGATGGAAGCAGAGAGTAGGATGAGGAAATTCGCACAGTGTAATCTGTCCGTCAACGGAGAGAGAGGAGAGAAGGGTGGGGGAAATGATCACAAATTGTAATCTGTCCGTCCGTCGAAAGAGGAAAGAGGTAGAGACAGATGGAGGGAAATTGGCAAAGTGTAAAATCGAAGAAGAGAGCTGGGTGTTTCTCCTTGACAGCCTGCCAAGGTGGGGGGGTTATAGCCTGGTCCCAGATCTGTTTGTGCCTTCTTGCCAACTTGGCTAGCAATAACAGATAGCATAGCAATAACAGATCAGGGACCAGACCATGAGGGGGTAGCTGGCTGCTGAGATCCCTTGCCATGCCCAGTTTCTGGGCACTGATCTGGGCAAGGGATGAAAGCTGGATATGGGCAGTAGCACTGGAAATGCTCACTACATGTCTCTATTGCTAAGAGTTCTGAGGATGGACCTGCAACAGAAAACCACCATTGTTCTGTCAGAAAACAGAGAAGAGACGAGGGAGTAGGTATGGAGAGAGGAAGGGACAGAGGTGAGGGGAGACAAGCAGGGGGGAAAATTCACTTCCACAGTTGGCTAGTAGAGGAAATCCTGCAATTTCTCCGCAGTGAGAAACCAGTGGCGTAAAACATTTTGCTCCAGAGCTGCATCCCTTCATCACCCCCTTTCTTTAACCCCTTTAAACCCCCCCCATGGTGGTCAACGCCAGTGACACTTCCCTATAGAGCTCTCACTGTACAACAACAAACCACCCTGTCCCTGAACCCGTGAAGTCTACCCCGCTCTCCAAACAAAACAATGACTACATTTCCACCTACGGATCCTACTACAATACCTGATAGATGGGAGGGGTCAACAGAGGTTAAAACCGAGCATTGAATATTAGAGTGGGTGAATGGCACACAACAAAGGACATAATTGAGACGCTCCAACAAAGCAATTACATCCTTTAATAAAGCCATAATTGTGTTTCATTACGACACACGCAGCAGCGACATCTATTTGCGGCCTCATTTTATTCTCTCCACTTCAAGTGTTGTGTGGGCCGCTAACCTCCGAGTGCCTCAAACAATGCATACTATTCTTTTGCTGGTGATCAGAGCACACACGTACACAAACACAAAGTGCACACACACACACACACACACCAGCGAGACACTGCTCACAGCGACACCGTGGAGATCTCTCCATTGAGAACCTGTAATTATAGACTCTCAAGATAAATCAATTAACGAGAACATATAGCCTTTCATTTAATCCACGGCTAATTAAAGAGGGATACGAGGGTGGGGGAGGAGAGGGAGAGGGAATGAGTTATGGGTGGTGTGTGTATCCAATGTTGTGAGTGAACGAGGCTGGGGGATTGTTAGGGTATAGAGAGAGTATAATGGCATCACAAATGGTACCCTATTCCCTTTGTAGTGCACTACTTTTGAGCAGGGCCCATAGTGGCTCTGGTCAAAAGAAGTGCACCATATAAGGAAAAGGGTGCCATTTGGAACATACTATATGAATAGCCTGATTGAAGCCAAATCCGTTGGTAGTTAAATCTCCACTGTTAGTTCAACCAACCTAAATATCACCTGGGGGTAGAGACTGACAGGTGGCACTTTTAATTGAACTGAATGAGAAGTTGATTAGAGAAATGGTAGGTCTGATGGGAGTGTGAGGTAAGAGGGGTAGAAACGAACGCTGGAGACCGACACAAAATAACCTCGCTGTACTAATTATCGGGAGCTCGATTCCTTGACTCCCCATGGTCAGAAAAACATGCAATCCTTCATCCTGCAGAACGAATCCCTTTGCGCAAATAAACATTCATTCTCACCTTCACTTTACTATACCAGCAGTCTATTCGCGAGATGGTACGTGTCTCTTGCAGTGGTAGTCAATGGGAAGCTTTTTGAACAGGATATGACAAGAGTGTGTGTGTGTGTGTGTGCATATTGGAGAAACTCACTCCGCACATATCCCCCAACCGGGGATGGGAATCTGCATCAGCTGGTTGTATGTATGCGGCCCTGCTCTGCGCTGATGGCAATCTCCCAGTTTCAATTTAGCCGAGCGGCACGGAGATGTCGGTGTGTTCCGGTCCCGCTGACTATCTCCTTTTTCAATCCCCCTCACCTCCACATCTTGCCGTGTCCGCCTCTCACACCGGCAAATTGAACAGAGGGGAACCGGAAGGAGGTGACAGACAATTGTCCCGGTTTGGATAGGTTTGGACAGTTGAGTCCCTGGGATGGAGGGATATCTGGGGTGGGGGGAAGTGGGTCTAGTCTTGTGATAAGGCTAGACCCAGAGTTTTCAGTGTGATACCAAGGTGCAAGGCAAGGGTTACAGTATAAGCCCTACCGTTACACTATTTTGACCTGATAAAACTTTATTTATGATAGCAACTGTATTTTTACAGAATTTAGAAAGGTAACATTAGCTGGGATTACTCTGACGGTACACTATGCTGAGAAAAATTATATTGGATGATAATCCAAGTTAACATATAATCGATAATCACTGTAGTAAAAAGTGTATTACTATCATGAAACTATATCGAACTCAGAGGGACTTACAGGAATCTCTTTGATCGATAAGAAAATGAGGGGGAAAGAGAGAAAGGGATAGAACAAATGAAAGAGAAACCTCGACTGTGTCAGTGTGAAATGTGATGGACTCCTCCCACTTACGGTCATTTCTCTTCCTGGCGTGGCGTGCTGAGCGTGATGTCACCACAATACTACCACTACTGTTTATGACACAGGGAGTGTCTCTGGTCCGCCCCACACTGGGCACCAGTGGTGTAAAGTACTGAAGTAAAAATACTTAGGTAGTTTTTTGGGGTATTTGTACTTTACTATTTATATTTTTGACAACTTTTCTTCACTACATTTCTAAAGAAAATAATGTACTTTTTAATCCATAGATTCTCCCTGACACCCAAATGTACTCTAATGGTCTAATTCACACACTTATCAAGAGAACGTCCTAAACACATGCTTAGTTTGTAAATTATGTCCGAGTGTTGGAGAGTTCCCCTGGCTATCCATAAATTTAAAAAACAAGAAAATTGTGCCATCTGGTTTGCTTAATATAAAGAATTTTAAATTATTTATACTTTTACTTTTGATACTTAAGTATATTTGAGCAATTACATTTATTTTTTATAATTAAGTATATATAAAACCAAATACTTAAACTTTTACTCAAGCAGGATTTTACTGGGTGACTTTCACTTTTACTTGAGTCATTTTATTTTAAGGGTATCTTTACTTTTACTCAAGTATGATAATTGGGTACTTTTTCTACCACTGCTGGGTACATTAATCTTCATTTGGAACTAATGCCTTTAGTCAGGAGGATTTGGGAGACCTGAGAGTCTGTGTCTATCTGACAAAATCCACAAAATAATACCAAACCACTTAGAATGAGACACTGTATAGGACATACGTTGGCGTAGTCGGCAGGATTAATTACTCAGATCTATCAGTAAATCCTCCTAAGCGGTGTTCTTAGTGTTATGCTAGTATGGACATTGGTACGAAGCCTGTAACTGGAAGGAAGCACAGCATGGTTGAGGCTGGCTAGCTGGCTATGGAATGACTGACTGGCTGGCTGAGCTGCCATTCATTGGTATTAGTGTAATTACAGCCACAGATGAGCTCTGCGATGCTATTGATTTTCTCTGTTCCAAACACTGGGGATGGAGAGAGCGAGAGAGAGGGAGTGAGAAACTGAGGGGATATGGAGATTACAATTATGGACAACCTTGAACCAAGATAAGGACAAAAGACAACCAGTGTAAGAGAAACAATATAGGCATCTGAGCTGTATCTAAATGTATATGCATCCTAAAGCTACCTTCAAGCTAACAAACACAGACTTAGCCAGGACATTCCAACCAACTGCACTCCATCTAAGGTCATTTATAGGCTATTGAGTGCATATAGATGGATTATATGCTAACATTCTGCACTGCACACACACTCTCCCCCCGTGCCTTCTGGGCTCATAGAGAGCTCATTAATTCCTTGAATTAGCTTATATTAAGGTGACCAGATTTCTGAAATTAAAACCGGGGACATTTGCAGTTCGGCGGTCAATATATCATTAAAATATCCAATGCTATTATCTATGATAAAAAAACAGGGGGACAATTCCAGTTTTGTGTATTTAGTCTAACAGGCACACTGTGACAGAGAAAACAACTGTATTACAGAAACACTACAGACAAGACAGAACTGTCCGATCTGAACAGCCATTCAGTGGTCCTGCTAGTCTGGGTAGAACTGATCTGAACAGCCATTCAGTGGTCCTGCTAGTCTGGGTAGAACTGATCTGAACAGCCATTCAGTGGTCCTGCTAGTCTGGGTAGAACTGATCTGAACAGCCATTCAGTGGTCCTGCTAGTCTGGGTAGAACTGATCTGAACAGCCATTCAGTGGTCCTGCTAGTCTGGGTAGAACTGATCTGAACAGCCATTCAGTGGTCCTGCTAGTCTGGGTAGAACTGATCTGAACAGCCATTCAGTGGTCCTGCTAGTCTGGGTAGAACTGATCTGAACAGCCATTCAGTGGTCCTGCTAGTCTGGGTAGAATGAGAGCAGAAGAGAACATGAGCAAAATTGAAGAAAAAAAAACAGACAATAGTCTATGTGAAATACTTAACAACATAATAACGAAATAAGACGATGATGAGATTATATTATGTAGTTACCACTTATACCAACCTAATCTGTATATTTATCAGAAGAATGTATCTTATTCAGGATTGCTGTGTGTTTGGCCAGCTTCTCCATGAACTCCTGGCAGGGGAGGTTGAAGTTTGTCTTCACAATAAGCGTGGCCTTGATGGTAGGAACAGTGAACCTATTTCTCGCTGCTGTCCATAGATCATTCATTTGGGAGAACACTCTCTCGACTGGTGCATTACCTCCAGGTAAGCACATGACAACAGACGCTAATCTAGCCAGGTTAGTGTGTGGGATGCCGTTCTCTTTGAAGTGGGTAACCACCGAGCTCCATCTCTGACTAAGCGGTGTCCCCGATGTGGATCTCTTCACGCTGAGGTTGCCTTTTTCAAAGGAGAGCATGTAAATCTTTTAGATTATCTGTGTGCTTTCCCCAATGCCTGCAAGTAGTTCACAGCCGTAGTGAAGAATGATTGGGATGTTTTGAGAAAGCTCTCTTTAGACATGGCACCATTTCCCTCTAGCTCTCTCAGAAGTCCTCTGACAAAAACTGGAGTGAAGTTGTCATCATGTCTTTGCAGTCAATTTTGTTTCTCAGAATTGCAGCTGACTCCACAGCACAGCGGTCCTGGCCTCCAAGCATCTTGATCGTGTCACTGAATACGGTCAAGTTTCCATGGACAAAGTCCAGCCAAAGTTCAGTCAGTGGATCTTCGAACATTGTTCGCAGGACAACAGGGCATTTGTCTTCAGAAAGAAAAATGGCACATACCTTTTCAGCACTCTTTCTAGAGCAGGGAGCATGGACAGCCTGCGAACATTGCCGTGTCCTAAAATGTTATGGTACTCCTGGCCAACAAACTCACAAAAGCTCTTCAGTCTTTCTACTCTGACGGTGAAAATATCTTTGTGAGCAGGTACTCAACATCAAGGGGAATCATATCCAAAGCTGTTCTGGCCGTGTTATGAATGATGTGGGCAGGACAACCTAAGCCAATCACCTCCCGCTGCAGAGCATTTTTAACTTTGGTATGGACATGAACCCTCCCCAGCCTATTCAGTCCTCCAAAGTTGGTATGTGTGTTGTCGGCAGAGAATGCCACAACTTTGTTTTGCTGGTTACATTTTTGGATGACCACCAGGACCTCAGTTGCAATCTCCTCTGCTGTTTCTCCTTTCAATTCAACAAAATCAAGCATGTTTCCACAGATGTGTTGCCACCATATATCTGACTACTATTGGCAGCAGCTTTACATGTCCATGATTGGACGCATCAATGGACAGGGACACAAATTCAACCTGGTCTAGGTCCTGTGTTACCAAAGTAGTTGCCCATGGTGCTAACACGTTACTCACTGTGGCGTCACATTTTGTCCTAGCACATGCCAACTTCGGCTCATAAAGCTTTTGTGTCAGTTGTGCTGTGCAGTCCATAGATCTGTAACTATGATTGTGTTGCATAGTGTGGTATGCAAAGACACCCTCCTGCACAGCTAAATCATATTCTTCTTGGGAAGGCTCTACCTTCTTGAAGAATGTGGTGACAGAGGGCAAACCAACATGGCCAATCAGAGAGGCTTTTATGCTTTTTTGTCTGTTGATGTTCTACCACTGCCGTTCTTCTCCGGCTGCCAATTGAAAAAGAGGAATTACAAAGGGTGCAGTTCACCATTCTATCGTCTTGACCTGAGCGTATAAATGGAAATTCTCTCATCATGTTGTCATTAAAATGGCATTTCCGTTTCTCGGAAAGAGTCATTGTACCTCCTCTGTCTGCTCTTCTTCACTCTCCTTGTGTCACTCTTCTTACTCAACTTTTTCATTCTCCTCCAATCGTCTTCCTGATCTTTCTTCCTTTCCACCTCACTCTTCCACACTCTCCTCGCTTCACTCTTTTCACTCCCTTCATTTTTCCTTCTTCTTCTCCAATCTTTAATAATAAATAGTACACTATTAGATAACCAAAGTATTTTAACAGATTCCCATTGCTTGCCTCATTTTTGTATTTTATCTCAAAAACATTGTTTGGAATAATAAATTGGCAGGCTCTGTAATCATATCTTTATCTTTCCTCCTCTCTCTTTTACTCTTCTTCCTATCCAGTCTTCCTCCTCTCCTTCCTCCACTCTCTAACAGAAAACATTATGCTAATGTTATCCATGAAAATGTCAAAATATATTTTCACACTACTTATGCAAAACCATTAAAATTGTAATCTACAAATAAATATAAATCATAATTGTGTATTCATGTAATATAATCACATTTTCAAAATAGCCCGTCCACTGCATGTTTACATGTGAACGTTTTTTAACCTAGCTACCATGACAGTAGCTAGCTAACCTAGCTAGATAACTTAGTCGACATAGCTAATGTTAGCTAGCATAACCTATTTAAAACCTTATAAAGCAGAGCATCTATCTATATAATAACATCATTAGCTAGTATCTCAAACGAGTGTAATTTACCTGGCTTGAAAAAAACGTTTGTGGTGATGTTGTCGATTCACTTGACAGCTTCTGGCCGAGTTTTCCACAGCAGTTTTTTCTAAAACTATCGCGAGCAAGTAGTTAGTAGAAGAAGAAGAGTGAATTAAGCTGCTATAGCGAGCAGCCCCCTCTGCTGGACAAAACAAGCACAACGCGATTGAGACGTCAACTGGTAGACTCTGCTGCCCTGTCTTTCTTGCCACGTAAAATATTATTTCACTTTGCATTCTGTTTTTAACGCAGTTAATGATATCTTTAACGCAGTTAAAAACGGGGACATTTCCGGGGACAGCTCCAGCCGGGGACAGGCCACTAAAAACGGAGACTGTCTCCGGAAAATGGGGACGTCTGGTCACCCTAGCTTATATGCCCTTATTTGATAATACCTTTCATGATTATTTGGAACTTAAATATTCCCTAAGTGGGCCGCCGCCTGCGTGCCTCTGGTTCTGACAGGTTAAAGGAAGGGGCTGTGTCCCAAATGGAACCTCATTCCCTATAGAGCTCTGGTCAAAAGTAGTGCACTACATAGGGAGGCAGGTCAGCTAGACCTCTCTTGCCAAGCACCGAGGGTCTTCACTAGCACGGTTACCAAGGCAACGGGCATTTCACGGCTGGCAGCCGATATAGAAGCTGCCAAATGGAAAATGTCAATTACAGGAGAATATGTAGATATAGAGGAGAGAGGCGGTGGTGGAGGGAGGCTGGCTGGTGCAGTGGAGGGGGAAGAGGTAGACAACAGGCAGAGAAAGGCAGGGAGGATGGCGAGAGGGATGGGGAGGCAGGGAGGGGTGTTAAATGCAGAGATGAGAGGCTGGCTGGATTCGGAGAGAGAGCACAACGCTGACAGGGAACGTCTGTCTACATCCATTATAACACCTTTCCCTCTGGAGAAGAGAGCCTGCTGTCTGTGTGGAAGTCTCACCTAACTCTCTCTCCTTTCTTTCTCTCTCTCTCCCACTCTCTGCCTCCCACATCTCGCTCTCTCGCTGCTTTCCCCACCACCGCCTGCCACCTCGACTGGCAATTTGATTATGCTTGTGAGATAAGGTCGGAGGGAGTAGCGGGGGATAGCGAGAGTGAGAGAGAACAGGATAGAGGGAGGAATCGAGAGAGAGAGAACCATTCTGTGGGTAACAAAACATTGATCTCCTACCATGTGGCAAGTGCTGATTGTGGAAGAGAGTTAGGTCCATCATGGGGTGACTATTAAATGTAGAGACCATGGGGAGGGGAGTGTGTGTGTTCTACTGATCTATACAGCAGGAGTGATGAGATAATACTGAATTAATGTCTCCCAAAACCCCCTCACCCCTACCACCATCTGAGGTTCCTTGACCCGAGCACTCACTGGAATTCACAATGATTCATTCGAGGTTTGGAGGAGACCATTGCTGGAGAAAACAGGGACTAGGCAAGTCAGTTAAGAACAAATTCTTATTTTCAATGACGGCCTAGGAACAGTGGGTTAACTGCAGATTTTTACCTTGTCAGCTCTCGCAACCGTTCAGTTACTAGTTCAACGGTCTAACCACTAGGCTACGTGCCGCTCCTTTGTGTCTGGGTGGTCACATGTGGGATCTCTACTGGGGACTACACAGCACACATGATAGATAACAGAAAAGGATCACAACGAAGAAGACAAATAGATGTTAGAAAGGCAGACATATTTAAGCAATAAGACCCGAGGGGGTGTGGTATATTGCCAATATACCACGGTTAAGGGCTGTTCTTAGGCACGACGTAACACAATTTAATATTGTCTCATAGTCGACATGCTCTCCCTCTCTGCTTAACTGGTTCGCAATGATATCTTCAAAGAACAAGGAAAAGGATGAGTGAGAAGAAAAATAAATTAAAAAGGCAATTTCAGTTTCTATAAGATCTGAGTTTGTCTGAGCTGCTGGTAGCCTGGAGGCAGGAAGTCTCTCTGTTCATTTTCTTCCCATGGCTTTTTGAAGTGGGATTCACCTGGGTTTGTGACAGATGGCTATTTCATCACACACAAGGGAGAATAATGTTGATGAAGGGAGAGCGAGCTCATGATGTTGTTGTGGGGGATGTGGTGGTGTGAATGAGTGAGTGAGTGAGTGAGTGAGTGAGTGAGTGAGTGAGAGATCCATACATAATTTTGCCACTGGACCAATCACTAATTGAAGTTTATATATGTGTTCCCTCCATAGGGCTTTTGGGTATTGTGGCGTTTTTAGGCAGATACGTAATGCTAACTCCCAAATGTACTATGCACTTGTCTATGAAGGTACTCAGGTGTATTAGAATGAGGAAAAGTTAAGTTAGAAGTGCAGCTGGTATGAGACATGCTGCCATCTACAGCGAACTCGCTAAGCCTGCACTGACTAAGGACTTGTGTTCTCACAATGCTAACAAGAGCCTTTAGCACATGCAAAAAGACTCCTCACCTCCTTCAACCTCAACAACACAAATAAAGCGTGGCAATTCCTCAACATACCATAGACATGAGTGAAAATGGAGTAGCAGTAATCCAATGGAGTCATTTGAGATGGCCTGCTGCTCTGGGCCACCTGTCACGGCAGACCTCTGACAACGTCATTACGTGACATTAACCTGTCCCCTTATATCCTACTCCACGTCTTTCCCCCTCGCTCAATCCCTGCTCATTTACTCCTGGCCATGCTGACTAATGATGGGGAATGGGGGTGAGCGGTAGGCAGGGGGGAGTGAGGGGGAGGCAGGGTGGGAGAGGGGAGGTGGGCTGGGAGAGGGGAGGGTTGGAGGCCAGACAGACTCGCAACATTCAGAAGACCCAGCCTGGACCCCTCCAAATGACCTGGAGCCAGTGTCTGAAACACTCGTGTGTGTGTGTATGTGTGTGTGTGTATGTGTGTGTGTGTGAATAGCCAGACTGAGGCACTGTAGACTCTAGACTGAGGGAAAATGTGTGTGTGTAATGTGTTTGTGTGTTTGAATGTCTCTATGCAAGTGTGCCCTTGAGAAAGAGTGTGTGCGCGCGCACGTCACATGTATGTGTGTGTAAGAGGCACATACATGAATCATAAATAAATCACCCAGCCAGAACGTGAGATATTACCTTGAGCCGAAACTAAAGGTAAAGGACAAGCAACCAAGGTGACCAGAAAATGTCAAGGAGAAAGAAGTGAAGGAGGATATGGAGAGAAAAAGGTTGACTAGTGTATAAAACAATTATATTATGGATGGAGAGAATGGAAGTGAAAGCAGAATTGGGGAAACCTGGTTCTGTCTGTTGACAAGGCTGGGCTCTGGGAACACCACTCTGAATAGGAATGTCTGTTCTGTCTGTTGACAAGGCTGGGCTCTGGGAACACCACTCTGAATAGGAATGTCTGTTCTGTCTGTTGACAAGGCTGGGCTCTGGGAACACCACTCTGAATAGGAACGTCTGCTGCGAGAGAAGGATAATGAAATGGGCCTGCACATTGGATAGGTATGAAAACAGTGAGAGAGCAGTGAGAGACAGGAGTGACAGTGAGTAAGAGAGTGACAGACCGAAAGAGAATGAAAGCCAGAGAGAGACTGAGCCAAACAATCCCACGGCAGGAGTCAATCTCAACCAAACATCCGCTTTACATGAACGACAATCAAAACTAACACATGGCGCGATAATGACATTGAATCACATTAAACCATAAACGCGTTCAAACATATGCAAATATATCATCTCAGAATGAATCACATGCACAGTACACACGATTTGATTAGGCTATGACGCTAACGTGATTGATATAATCCTGATTATCATTGTCATAATCACAAGCGTCGCACACACACACACACACACACACACACACAGTCCGTTGCTAGAGTACTCTTCCCTTTCAGTATATCAAGGTGAGAAACCCCTCTCGTCACACAGGGGGTCTTAGCTAGATTGACTTAATTCATCCACTCATAATCTCTATTAATCTGCCTTTCACAAATTGGGCTAATTTACCCTCTCTCCCGCACAGTTTATTAGCGAGTTTGCGCTAAGGCCCAGCAGTGCATTACTATCGCCGCTAATCCAATTAGCGCAATGTATTGGTGGATGCCTACAGGGGAGGGGGTAGGCAAGGCATGCAGCCGAGGCAGCTCCCTGCTGGGGGGGAAAGCGCATTAGGGAGACCCCCTCCGTGCTCCCGGTGCCTTTTGATCGTTGTTGTCGTGATAATGGCCTGAGAACCCATGTGTGATTGTGTTGGGACTAGGGAGGAAAGGTAGTGTGTTGTGTGTGTGTGTGTGTTTACACAGCTAAGGCTGGGTGATCACGGAGGCCTCATGGGGCAGCCCCATTTCACAGCTAGCGCACACACCTGTAACGTCCTCCTCTCTATCCCCCCTAACTCAACTGGGCACCCTGAACAGGGGCTCTGGTGAATTTGGGGAGTTTCTCCCATTCTTCTCTGTAGATTCTCTCAAACTCTGTCAGGTTGGATGGGGAACGTCAATGCACAGATATTTTCAGTTCTCTCCAGAGATGTTTGATCAGGGACAAGTCTGGGCTCTGGCTGGGCCACTCAAGGACATTCAGAGACTTGTCCTGAAGCCACTCCTGCATTGTCTGGCTGTGTACTTAGGGTTGTTGTCCTGTTGGAAGGTGAACCTTCGCCCCAGGCTGAGGTCCTGAGCACTGTGGAGCAAGTTATCATAAATGATCTCTCTGTACTTTGCTCTGTTCATCTTTGCCTTGATCCTGACTAGTCTCCCAGTCCCTGCCACTGAAAAACATCCCCACAGCATGATGCTGCCACCACCATGCTTCACGGTAGAGATGGTGCCAGGTTTCTTCCAGACGTGACGCTTAGCATTTAGGCCAAAGAGTTCAATCTTGGTTTCATCAGACAAGAGAATATTGTTTCTCATGGTCTGAGAGTCTTGTATGCATGTTACTGAGGAGTGGCTTCTGTCTGAACACTACCATAAAGGCCTGATTGGTGGAGAGCTGCAGAGATAATTGTCCTGGAAGGTTCTCCCATCTCCACAGAGGTACTCTAGAGCTCTGTCAGAGTGACCATCGGGTTCTTGTTCACCTCCCTGACCAAGGCCCTTCTCCCCCGTTTGGCTGGGTGGCCAGCTCTAGGAAGAGTCTTGGTGGTTCCAAACTTCTTCCATTTAAGAATGATGGAGGCCACTGTGTTCTTGGGGACCTTAAATGCTGTAACCTTATCCAGATCTGTGCCTCGACACAATCCTGTTTCAGAGTTCTACCGACAATTCCTTCGACCTCATGGCTTGGTTTATGCTCTGACATGCACTGTCAACTGTGGCATCTTTTTTTAGACTAGAGGTCGACCGATTAATTGGAATGGCCGATTAATTAGGGCCGATTTAAAGTTTTCAGAACAATCGTAAATCGGTATTTTTAGACAGTTTTGGCCCCCAATTTTTTTTACACCTTTATTTCATCTTTATTTAACAGCAAGTCAGTTAAGGACACATTCTTATTTTCAACGACGGCCTAGGAAAGGTGGGTTAACTGCCTTGTTCAGGGGCAGAACGACAGATTTTTACCTTGTCAGCTCGGGGATTCAATCTTGCAACCTTACAGTTAACTAGTCCAACGCTCTAACCACCTGCCTCATTGCACTCCACAAGGAGCCTGCCTGTTACGCGAATGCAGTAAGCCAAGGTAGGTTGCTAGCTAGCATTAAACCTATCTTATAAAAAACAACCAATCAATCATAATCACTAGTTAAAACCTCTTGATGCACCCATCCCTTTAGCGGGATCATTTTCGTCAACATCCACTGAATTGCAGCGCGCCAAATTCAAATTAAATTACGAAAAATATTACATTTTTATGAAATCACAAGTGCAATATAGCAAGACACAACTTAGCTTATTGTTAATTAATCCACCTGGCGTGTCAGATTTCAATAAAGCTTTTTGGCGAAAGCATACCAAGCGTTTATGTAAGGACATCTCTCTCAGTAGACAAAATATTACAAACAGCTAGCAGCCAAGTAGATTGGTCACGAAAGTCAGAAAAGCAATAAAAGGAATCGCTTACCTTTGATGATCTTCGGATGTTTGCACTCACAAGACTCCCAGTTACACAATACATGTTCCTTTTGTTCCATAAAGATTATTTTTATATCCAAAATACCTCCATTTGGTTGGCGCGTTATGTGCAGAAATCCACAGGCTCGAGCGGTCACGACATCGCAGACGAAAATTCCAAATAGTATCCGTAATGTTCGTAGAAACATGTCAAATGTTTTTTATAATCAATCCTCAGGTTGTTTTTACAATATATAATCAATATTATATCAACTGGGACTGTAGCTTCTTCAATAGGAGAGAGAGAGAAATGTCTGCTCCAAGCTGTTGCGCATGCAAAACGCTGCTGGAACCCAGCCATACAATGACGCGATGTGATCTTTCTCTCTCATTTTTTCAAAAGAAAGCCTGAAACTATGCCTGAAGACTGTTCACACCATGGGGAAGCCATAGGAAAAGGAATCTGATTGATATCCCTTTAAATGGAGCGAAGGCAGGCTATGGAACAGAGAGCTTTCAGGAAAAACAACACTTCCGGGTTGGATTTTCCTCAGGTTTTTGCCTGCAATATCAGTTATGTTATACTCACAGACAATATTTTGACAGTTTTGGAAACGTTAGAGTGTTTTCCATCCCAATCTGACAATTATATGCATATTCTAGATTCTGGGCTTGAGAAATAGGCAGTTTAATTTGGGTACGTTTTTCATCTAAACATCAAAATACTGCCCCCTACACTCAAGAGGTTAACGACACATGGTTGATGATATTACTAGTTTATCTAGCGTGTCCTGCGTTGCATATAATCGATGCGGTGCGTATTCGCGAAAAAGGACTGTCCTTGCTCCAATGTGTACCTAACCATAAACATCAATGCCTTTCTTAAAATCAACACACAGAAGTATACATTTTTAATCCTGCATATTTAGCTAAAATAAATCCAAGTTAGCAGGCAATATTAACCAGGTGAAATTGTGTCTCTTCTTGCGTTCATTGCACGCAGAGTCAGGGTATATGCAACAGTTTGGGCTGCCTAATTTGCCAGAAATTTATGTAATTATGACATAACATTGAAGGTTGTGCAATGTAACAGGAATATTTAGACTTATGGATGCCACCCGTTAGATAAGAATAAACGTCTTGTTTTTGAGATGATAGTTTCCGGATTCGACCATATTAATGACCTAAGGTTCGTATTTCTGTGTGTTATTATGTTATAATTAAGTCTATGATTTGATAGAGCAGTCTGACTGAGCGATGGTAGTCACCAGCAGGCTCGTAAGCATTCATTCAAACAGCC
Organism: Oncorhynchus nerka; assembly: GCF_034236695.1. Taxonomy (NCBI): domain Eukaryota; kingdom Metazoa; phylum Chordata; class Actinopteri; order Salmoniformes; family Salmonidae; genus Oncorhynchus; species Oncorhynchus nerka. The sequence goes on along the minus strand of NC_088416.1, from coordinate 6,306,448 downwards.
CTTTCGTGCGTTTTGCCAGCAGCTCTTTGCTGTGCTTCAAGCATTGCGCTGTTTATGACTTCAAGCCCATCAACTCCCGAGATTAGGCTGGTGTAAACTATGTGAAATGGCTAGCTAGTTAGTGGGGTGCGCGCTAATAGCGTTTCAAACGTCACTCGCTCTGAGACTTGGAGTAGTTATCACCCTTGCTCTGCATGGGTAACGCTGCTTCGAGGGTGGCTGTTGTCGATGTGTTCCTGGTTCGAGCCCAGGTAGGGGCAAGGAGAGGGACGGAAGCTATACTGTTACACTGGCAATACTAAAGTGCCTATAAGAACATCCAATAGTCAAAGGTATATGAAATACAAATGGTATAGAGAGAAATAGTCCTATAATTCCTATAATAACTACAACCTAAAACTTCTTACCTGGGAATATTGAAGACTCATGTTAAAAGGAACCACCAGCTTTCATATGTTCTCATGTTCTGAGAAAGGATCTTAAACGTTCTTACATGGCACATACTGCACTTTTACTTTCTTCTCCAACACTTTGTTTTTGCATGATTTAAACAAAATTGAACATGTTTCATTATTTATTTTAGGCTAAATTGATTTTATTGATGTATTATATTAAGTTAAAATAAAATAAATAAATATTGTTGTAATTGTCATTATTACAAATAAATACAATTTAAAAATGGGTATCAGCTTTTTTTGGTCCTCCAATCATCGGTATCATTATCGGCGTTGAAAAATCATAATCGGTCGACCTCTAATATAGACCGGTGTGTGCCAGCTCAGACACACACACACACACACACACACACACAGAGAGAGACATACATAGAGAGAGACAGAGGAACTGTTTGCTGCTCTCTAGACACCAATTAGAACACAGTCAACTAATTAAACAAGCCTAGAATCATCCTCTAGGGGGAACCAGGGTTTCTGACATTAAGTACAAAACCTCAAGCATTACCCAGTCTGGTAGTTATGATGTGACAACAACAAATATTAGCTGCAATATTTGAAAGAGAAAAATATTTGTTTTGACAGTAACATACCTTTGGTGTATAGTTTTGAAATTGATGGATAAAAAAAAAATGTATACAGTATGAAAATATATTTTTAATTACCTAGACAACAACCGGCAGTTGTTACGCAAAAATGCAAGACTACATTCCCAGGCTAATTTCGGTGCAGTGTTCAGAATTGCAGACAAGTAAATGGGTTCCCATTATTTCACAAAACAATTTTATCCACTGCGGCATAAAAAAACAAGAATGAAGAGTGGTCTTAAAATATTTTGTTCTTCACAAAATAAGCACACGTATGCACGTCACACACGCACACACACTAGCATTAGCACTTGAGTGCCAACCAGTCATCTCCTGTTTTCCACATCTCTCCCTGCTCTCTCTCCGTGGAACGAGGGAAGGTAAACAGAGCTCTTGAGACAGAAAACAAAAAGACAGAGAGATGAGAGAAGAGCCCATTTAGCTGGGTGTATAGGGCCCTTCTGAGCCTCTCTCTCCCACACCAGCCGGACTCACTAATAATCAGCACTATTGTCCTGGTTCCATCGTGAACAGGAGCGCAGAAGGACACACACGTGTGTGTGTGTGTGTCGTAGAGTGGAGAGCTCTAGTCTAGTGCAATTATATTGTGTGTATTGAGGATGTATGAGGTTGAACGCTAAACAAATAAGACCTACTCAGGCATCATTATAAAGAAACACCCGGCAGTGACGTTCTCTCAGTGTCCTTACCCTCAAGGAATATTAATTTCTCTCAACCCACTTGGCTTCAAATACTATTTTAAAAAATTAATCTAAAATGCTTTATTTTGTGCTTGATTGAGATTGCCTGTCTTAAATGGACTGATAGAATAGCCCCAAACCCCACCCATCTAACACTCCAAGCAGGCTAGGGAAAACACTCAAAGTTCTTGAAAGATGTCAAATGTGGCTTGAACCCAATACTGACACGCTAGCTGGATAGTAGATAGGTTTACAATAGGATTTCGTCAAAAAGGCTTCATGTACGCTCTTCCAGTGTGGATAGAGCAATTACCCAAGGTGCATTAGCGACCCAACATCCCATCTCCACGTTATTACCAAGCACTTATGAATACAACAACCCCACTTTGGCTTCTAAAACCAACCCTTCATTCCGCCATTTTCTCCCTCCTATTTCCCTGAAAAGGACTGGAGGGGAAATGTTAAAAATGGGGTGATTGTCGAAGCTATTCATGGCCTTCCAACAAATTCCATTAAAGGCAGCTAGCTAGTCTTTCTTCCATTAACAATCATGTCTGCTTTGTGTCAGGACTAAGTACTGAGGCCTGTAGAAACTGGGCCTCAATCAGGAAGCCACCGAGGGGAGTTATACATGACAAGCCTAAAATGGAGGGAAATCAGGCCCTGTGATTGGACTAGGGCATTTACCTCTATGACGGCTGTTTGGGAGCTCTATCTCATGGAGCTATTCGCCTGGGTTGGATCTATCCATCTGGATGGTCATTACAGAGAGGTACTAGAAAAGTGCTAACTCAAAAACATGGGAGGATGGACAAATAACACAGGCCAACACACCCAGAGATATACCCCACCCACCTTGATTTATTAGGTATAGTAAAAAAAAGGGTAACGAAGGGCTAACTTAAAAACATAGGCGAGCACACAGGCCAACACACACAGAGACATTGAAACACACACAGAGACATTAAAACACACACACACACACACACACACACACACACACACACCCCACACACACCCCCCAGGCCTGCTCTGATCACGAAGCCCATGCTGGGCCAGAGGCTCACTGGTGGACAATCAGTCAGAGTTTTTCTTCTTGATCATCCTCACAACTGAATCCTCCGGCATAAAAAAAAAGACCGAACTCTGTATTTGACGACACACAACGGCGCAGGTGATCATGTGGAGTGTATCATGGCAGCATTACAATCAGAGGAAAGACAAACAGCCCTGGATAGAAGAGACACGTAATTCACTGAAATGTTCACAACCGTTTGGGTGAACATGAATGATATTTCTCTACAGAGGCTCATCTGAAACGTGTGGGGATGCGGATCCCTGACGGTGTCTCCCAGGAAACCCCTGCTCTGGCCCAAACTGTGGCCCTGCTACAATACCCCTCAGAGCTTACTGAGGCACATTACCCATGGAGCACTGCTTTCACTCCCATAAGCCTATCATTCAGCACTTCAATGTATATTTGTACAAGGTTAAATCATGTATCATGTGTATATCATGAAATTGTATTATATGATTTATTCTTCAGTTGAAGAGACAGAGGACTGACGCTGTCAGTCCAACCAATAGGGTGTCTTTGGTTGTGAGAACGGTCCATATACACCTTTTAGATAGAAACAAAGGATGTATCCAGTGCCTTCAGAAAGTACTCACACCCCTTGACCTTTCCCACATTTTGTTGTGTTACAGCCTAAATTTAAAATGGATTCAATTGAAATGTTTTGTCACTGGCCTACACACACGCGCACGCACGTCAAAGTGTAATTATGTTTTTCAAAATTTTTACTAAATAATTACAACTGTAAAGTCGTAATGGTTTGAATCAATAAGTATTCAACCCCTTTGTTACAGGCTAAACACGTATAGGAGTAAACATCTGCTTAACAAGTCACATAATAAGTTGCATGAACTCACTCGTTCACTAGCGTTTAAGATGCTTTTTTTTTAAATGACTACCTCATCTCTATAACCCCACACACACAATTATCTGTAAGGTCCCTCAGTCGAGCAGTAAATTTCAAACACAGATTAAACCACAAAGACCAGGGAGGCTTTTCAATGCCCTGCAAAGAACAGCATCTATTGGTAGAGGGGTAAATATAAAAAAGCCAACATTGAACATCCCTTTGAGCAAGGTGAAGTTATTAATTACACTTTGGATGGTCTATCAATAAACCCAGTCACTGAAAAGATACAGGCGTCTGTCCTAACTCATTTGCCGGAGAGGAAGGAAACCGCTCAGGGACTTCACCATGAGGCCAATGGTGACTTTAAAACAGTTACAGAGTTTAATGGCTGAGAAAATTGAGGATGAATCAACAACATTGTAGTTAGTCCACAATACTAACCTAACTGACACAGTTAAAAGAAGGAAGCCTGTAGAGAAAAAATAATTCCAAAACATGCATCCTGTTTGTAACATTGCATTAAAGTAATATTGCAAAAAAATGTGGCAAAGCAATTCACTTTTTGTCCTGAATACAAAGTGTTATGTTTGGGGCAAATACAATACATTACGGAGTACCACTCTCCATATTTTCAAGCATAGTAGAGGCTGCATCATGTTATGGGTATGCTTGTAATCATTAAGGACTGGGGAGCTTTTCATCACTGGAGGCTTCATGCCATGGATCATCACTGGAGGCTTCTTGCCATGGATCATCACTGGAGGCTTCTTGCCATGGATCATCACTAAAGGCTTCTTGCCATGGATCATCAATGGAGGCTTCTTGCCATGGATCATCACACAGGAGGGCCTGGCTCTGGGAGCGGGCACAGGATACACTGGGCCATGGAGGCGCACTGGAGGTCTCGAGCGTAGAGCCTGCACAACCCGTCCTGGCTGGATGGTTACTATGGACCGGCACGTGCGGGGCGCAGGCACAGGACGCACTGGGCTGTGCAGACACCACGGAGACACAGTGCGCTGAGCCGGCACAGGATATCCTGGGCCGTAGAGACGTACTGGCGGCCAGATGCGCTGAGCCGGCACCCTCCGACCTGGCTGGTTGCCCACTCTAGCCCGGCCGATTCGGGGAGCTGGAAGGTAGTGCACCGGGCTGTGAACGCGCACTGGAGACACCGTGCGCTCCAACGCATAACACAGTGCCTGACCAGTACGACGCTCGCCAAGGTAAGCACGGGGAGTTGGCTCAGGTCTCCAACCTGACTCAGCCTCCCTGTGTGCCCCCCAAAAACATTTTTGGGGGCTGCCTCTCGGGCTTCCTTGCTCGCCGTGTTCAATCGTAATGATGGGCTCCTTTACCAGCTGCCTCCTCCTTCCTGGCTGCTTCCACCTGCTTCCATGGAAGGCGATCCCTTCCGACCAGGATCTCCTCCCATGTCCAGGATCCTTTGCGGTCCAGGATGTCATCCCATGTCCAGTCCTCCTTTTTACCACGCTGCTTGGTCCTTTTGTGGTGGGTAGTTCTGTCACGGCCGTTCGAAAGAAGTAGACCAAAGTGCAGCGTCGTAAGCGTACATTTTCCTTTATTATGGAATGACGCCAACAAAACAACAAACAAAATTAACAACCGTGAAGCTTACAGCGCTATAGTGCCACTAACAAAGATAACTACCCACACTGAATGGAGGGAAAAATGGCTAAGTATGATTCCCAATCAGAGACAACGATAGACAGCTGTCCCTGATTGAGAACCATACCCGGCCAAAACATAGAAATAAAGAAACATAGAAAACAAAACATAGAATGCCCACCCCACATCACACCCTGACCTAACCAAATAGAGACATAAAATGTCTCTAAGGTCAGGGTGTGACAGCAAGACCTGGAAATGGCTGTCTAGCAATTATTAACAACCAATTTGACAGAGCTTGAAGAATTTTGAAAGGAATAATGAGCAAATCTTACACAATCCAGGTGTGGAAAGCTCTTAGAGACCCAGAAAGACTCACAGCTGTAATCATTCCCAAAGGTGCTTCTACAAAGTATTGACTCAGGGCTGTGAATACTAAATGTAAATGAGATATTTCTGTATTTTCATTTTCAATACATTTGCAAAACATTTTTTTTTAAAAAAAAAAAAAATTTAATTAAAAACATGCTTTCACTTTTTAATTATGGGGTATTCTCAAAGTAATCCATTTAAAATGCAGGCTGTCACACAACAAACATGTGGAATAAGTGAAGGGGTATATAAGAGTTTCTGAGAAAAATAAATAAATCGGTCTTTGGATCTGAGGGGTTCTGATCGTCTGGTCCGAGGGACAACGCACCCGGAGGAGCAGCTGTATAATCAGCGATCCCATGGGGACGTCAGAGCTGGCTTCAGCGACTATCTATCACCAGGCAGCACGCTGCATGCCGGGGAGCACACACACACAGGGGTCTAAGAGAGGCTGACTTCAAACACACAGAACATGCCCCCCTCCCGTGGCCTCCTCTCCACAGCCCTGTGGGAGGCCTGCACACACACACACACAGTCTATCTGTCACACACACACACGCCATGGCTGTCGGACAAAGAACACACCCTCGCCTTTAGAACACACACATCACAGACTAGCCATCATAAACCCGCCTGTCTGCACCAGCACACATGCACATTAAAGTGTACACACACACACACACACACACCTCTGATTAGGCCTTCTTACATCTGCCAATCATCCCATTCCAAGCACTGTCTGTACGGATGACTAAAATGGATAAGGAAACTGCTTTCTGCAGTTAGGATTGGATTCCACTGTTCAAAAGCCACAATTGATACGCTGCTTTGGGATTGATGGCTTCATGCTAACATTACTGGTGAGCACATAACACATCTCCATACATTATGCTACACAAAAACTGCTACTCATGCGTGCATACAAGTTTTATAATCGTCTACATACCCCCAGTGTGTGTGATAAACATCTGCCAGTAGCGGATGCTAATCTGCAGTGAAAGTCATTAACTGTGTTTCCTGGGCCATTAGCGTAATGCTAAGGGATTAGCACAGGCTGTGAATGAGGCTACATTGCTAACAGGAGCTAATCAGGGGGCATGTTTGGGATGCTGTAAATGGGTTGGGAATCCCCTAAACCGGAGCAGTTTACATAGGACGTTTCGCAAACTGGTATTATACAGTCAGTGTCTCTGCATATTATTGGACCAATGAAGAGTTTCCATTCTCTCTTTTTCAATCACTGTATTTTACCAAGCAACAGAAAGTCTCAAAAGCTTTCCTCTGACATTGAAGGTAAAAATCATCCTGGGCTTTTACTAAATGATCAAATCCGTCCGCTAACGAGGCATGTTTCACAGCCGTTTTACTTTTTAAATGAGCTGCTACCCAGAGAGGTTGACCCGCCGTTCTGCAACGGGCCGCTGGTATCGTACGCACCGCCAAGAATGAATCAAGGCCATAACTCCATATTAAGCAGTCACAGATCCATATTTACTGAGGGTTAATTCACAAGCCCGGCCCCATGAGATATATACTAACTCACAATGTGGGTAGTGTGGGTAGTGTCGGTGGAGTGGAAAGGGTGGCTACTTTGAAGAATCCAAAATCTAAAATGTATTTTGATTTGTTTAACACTTTTTTGGTTACTACATGATTCCATATGTGTTATTTCATATTTATTTCATTTGATGTCTTCACTATTATTCTACAAAGTAGAAAATAGTAAAAATATAGAAAAACCCTGGAATGAGAAGGTGTCCAAACTTTTGACTGGTACTGTATACATATTTTTTCAGTTGTTATTACTATATGTGCATGCACCCGTGTCAACATGGAAGGAAACGGTCTGGGTTAGAAAATCCCCTTCCACTTCAGACACACTCTTTAAAGCTTTAAAAACAGAGACAAAATGGTGGCTTTGTCTTAGACCCTGGGCCATCAACATCTGTCTGCATTTCAAAGCTGGACCGGGAATAGATGACTGGCTGATGCAGAGCAGAGCTGAAGGAGAGCCAGGACATTTGATGGGGGATACAGAGGAACAAACTTTGTGACCAGGTGGGGAGATAGACGACTCTGATAGCGGCCCCGCGGCGGAAGAGGTGACGAGAGGTGGCGAAAGGAGCAAGCGATGGAGTGAGGCAGAAAATGAGGGAGAGACCTTCAAACGGTTCCAGGATGAAAAGAAACAGAAAATGAGGGAGAGACCTTCAAACGGTTCCAGGATGAAAAGAAACAGAAAATGAGGGAGAGACCTTCAAACGGTTCCAGGATGAAAAGAAACAGAAAATGAGGGAGAGACCTTCAAACGGTTCCAGGATGAAAAGAAACAGAAAAGGAGGGAGAGACCTTCAAACGGTTCCAGGATGAAAAGAAACAGAAAATGAGGGAGAGACCTTCAAACGGTTCCAGGATGAAAAGAAACAGAAAATGAGGGAGAGACCTTCAAACGGTTCCAGGATGAAAAGAAACAGAAAAGGAGAGGAGGGATGAGACGAGTAGACGTCCTCAGCGGCCCGCCCTACTTTGCATATTGGCCCCTTCATTAGACAGGTCTATGCTGATGGGGGAGGTGATGGAGGGATGAATGGAGCGATAGAAAAGATAGGAGGGGGAGGTCAGGAGCAAATCCTATTAGCACGGTCCTTCACCTCTTCACCCCTGGGTCAGCTCATCTCCATAAAGGATCTGACCCCCTGTGTTAGTGGCTCATTAGACCAGGGGGAGGGGGAGGGGAGACAGACGCCTGTCACCTCCAAGACAGATGAAACAATGGAGGCTGGGAGAGGGGATGAGGAGGGGATGACAGGTTTGATCCTCAAAGGGAGGAGAGGGGAGAGCTGAACGGAGCTGACCCAACTGGGGGAGGCGGGGGACCACAGAAGGTGGGTGAGGACGATGGGAAAGAATGGGGGCGAAAGGTTAGATCCCTAGACGTAGGAGAGCGGCGAGGTGAAGTTGACCTCTCTCTTCTTCTTCCCTAGCTGAAGCTATAATACACAAATGGACTGGAGGCTCTCAATGGCACTTCCTTTACTCAGTGCTCCTTATTCATTCTGTCATTACTGTGGAACCAATATTGTAAATGAGAGCTGGTTTTCTACTGACAGATCTGGATACCAGGTAAAGATGTGTTTTGCAGAACAGGTCACGTCAGCTGTGTCTATATTTATAGTCTTACTTCCACACTGAACCGCAAATGAGAACACATTTGTAGTGAGCTGGTACACGAGGATATGGAGTGCGAGAGATAGATTGACTGACAGGCTGTCTCGCCATTCGGGTCAGTCCAATGTTTTTTGGGGATCCTAGCTAGGGAGCCCAACTGGTCCAGACACTGTCCCCTCCTAACCCACCATTGATTAAGTCTCGCGTCCCCACACCAGACTCCCACAGGACCAAACCAGGACAGGGGTCATAGATTAGAGGTCAAGGGTTAGGGACCCAGTCTGGCTCGCTCCAATTGGATGTTGATCACCTCATCGCAAATGGATTGATAGACTGCAGACTGACCAACTGACCAATCGATATATAGCAGCTGGCCCCAACAAACGATCATCAGATTCCTGATTAGTAGTGTTTGATCTCCATTGCAAATGAACAGATTTGTGACAAATGGACGTATTTGGATCTAAGACCTCTTGTCTCTTGCCTACCATCCAGAAGAATGCTCTTGATGCTTTGAGGCGATAGCTTTAAAAAATAATGTTATACAATCTCTAATACTATACAAAAATGTAATGGTCCTCTATTGGTTTGTAAAAACAGAATTGATGTGGTATTGGAGATATTGCAAGTCTTCTCTGGCTAGTGAGTAACAGCTAGCCATCCTTCATGTGTCTTGTCTGCCTTCTTCATGTCCACTGTGATAGGATCTCGTGTTATAGACTGCAGAAAGCAGAGAGGAATCAGAATAACCTCAGCTCTGAGGCTTCACAGCCCACTGGCAGAGAGGAACACTGTCAGGGCAGAAAGTGTGCATGCGAGTGTGGCACTGTGTATTGGCGTGCATGCATCTCTGTGCCATCTCTGTGCATGCATCTGAGTGTATGTGTGTGTGTGTGTGCGTGCGTATTACCCAGTATGTGTGTCCCTCCCCTGTTAGCCCTGAGTGTCTGGTCCAGTGTGATTACTGCTGCCTTTCCTCTTCACTGGCCTCGTCTCTCCCAGCTCATTTCCCCTGCAGCTCCGCCGGCGATTGATAAGCCTGATCTCATCTCACCCCTCTCTCCTCTCCATTCTCTCTCTTTTGCTCCCACTCCCTTTCTTTCTCTTTTCCCTTCTCTCTCTGTATCCTTCTCTCCCATTTGAATGCTTTCTCCTTCTCCATCTCTCCCCTTCATTTTCTCCCTCCACCTGCCTCCCTCCTTTCCAGGGCTGTGTGCCTGCTTGCAATCTGCAGCCAAACACACAGAGGGCTCCCCAGAGAGTGGTGTGGGCTGGTTCATACTGTATGTCCGATTGGCTTTGAAAGGTGTATCATCTGTGCTTTCATGGATCTGAGAGTGTGAGCTCCCCACAGGCGATCGCTTCCTCCCCAAAGGGTCCTCGAAGGATTAAAGTGTAAACAGCACAGCCCTCCCAGCAAGGTTCCCACCTTTATGTGTGATACTGGAATATTAGTGTGCTTACAGTCTCCTACACACACACACAAAACACACACACAGTGCGTTTTGCAAATCAATACACACAAACACACACTCCTCCCTACCCGTCCCCACACATCTACCTCTGAGTGGATTAAGGATTCAGTACCTCTTCCCAACAAAGGGAGAATCCCTAAACAAATTTGCAGATCTCACAAACCGCTCTCTCTCTCTCTCTCTCTACCTCTTTGCCTCTCACATTCCTCCTCTTTCGGTCTACTGTTTTAATGTGTTCCCAGGGACCTAGTAGCCATTTAAACCTTTAAACAGGTGCACCTGCCTGTCAAGGGCTAGATTGGAAAGATAGAGAGGAGGTAAACTAAGAGTCTCTCGTCTCCTCCTCTCACCCTGTCCCTCTGCCACCACAACACCACCCTGACTTATCTAGGATTCGTTCCAAATGGCACCCTATTCCCTTTATGGTGCACTTCGTTTGACCAAGGCCTACTGGGCTCCAGTCAAAGGTAGTGTACTCTATATTGAACAGGTTGCCATTTGGGATGCATCATCTAATGTTTGCTTTAATTTGCTCAGCGGGCTGCAGCCCCTCAGCTTCTTATTTATTTTGATAAATCCAAGGGGAAGTCCTGCTAATAAATCAGCCTGGATGATGAATACAAGCCCTAAATAGGATATTAAGATTTATATCAGCCAGGCCTGGGACTCGCTGACAAGTAAACAATCGTGGAGCGATTCTCTCTCTTCAAGTCAAATTGGCCTGCCTGACTTTCATGGCGCTGACAGAGAGGAGATGGACGGAGAGAGAGGTAGGAGCGAGAGAACGAGAGAGGGGAGCAAAGGAAAGAGAGAGGGGGAGCAGAGAGTGAAGGGGGGGGGGTGGAAGAGAGAAAGAGTGTTAGCAAGTGAGAGGGAGGGAGGGAGTGAGAGAGCGGAGAGGGCTCTTTTTGCTGCAGCCTGTGTGTCATTGGCTCTGTGTGTGTGTACCCCTCCCTGGGTCTGCAGTGTGATCACACACAGCCTTACTTACTGTGGAGGAGAGGCGAGGCTCTGGCCCCAGGTACTGAAGCCCCGCCTGAAATAATTGCTTTTTATCCATCCCCCTGTGGCACCAATGACCTTTGTTCCTAATGCCAGAGCTCAGATCTGTTTGTGTGTACGTGTGTGTGTGTGTGTGTGTGTCCAGCTGTGTGTGTGTGTCCAGCTGTGTGTGTGTGCTCAAACGTGTACAACCGAATAAATGAGTGACTGTGTATTTTAAATGTATGTCGTGTGTTTACGTGTACGTGCTTTCATCTTCACATGTCCCCTCTGTAAATGATGCACGGGCTCTATTGAATCGCCATACACACACACACACACACGTGAGTAATTGCTGTTGCCGCTTTCACCAGTCACTCCAGTATCTGCTCTATTAGACTGTTGAGTAATGCAGCTTTTAACTCGGTTCCCATAATTAAGCCCAGTGTACAATTGAACACTCAGAGGCGCTGGGCATGTTTCATGGGTAATGATTACAATTATGGGTCACACACAAAGCTGGAGGCTGCCATTGGATGCACGAGCGCACAACGCCGCATTTAATTGAAAATACAGGGTGGATGAGAACTAGGTGTATGGAAAGTTACTGGCCGAGACAGAAAGTTCATATTCTGTTCAAACAAGTTATTGTTGAATATCAATGTTCCTAAGGAGGGAGGCAAAGGGCAACGGTCTAGCTTCAGTTCCTGATAAGGCAGGCCAGCTGCGGAACGAGGGCGGAGTGATGAATTCGGCTCGAGGTCAAGGCAACAGATGAAGTGAGAAGAAACCTCTGGGAGGGGAGCCAAACGACCCTCCTACTACAGTCCTATCTCACACACATACACTGCCACACCCACGAAGGTTCTAGCATCAGGCAGGGCCATGACTACACCAGTGCGAAGAACAAATTCAGTTCCTGCCTAGCAACCCGAGGTGTTTTGGCTGTCTAGATGTGAAAGGAGTTGACCCCGCCTAGTAGGAGGTAATAAATATATATGCTTGTGTAATCATACCTTCCATCTGCAGCTGTATGACAACAGTAGGGGAATAAACTTGGTTTGTGCACTTCCTAGTCATCCGATTGAGTTCTTACTCTGTTAGTTCAGAACCTAACAGTATCTATCCAACTACAGAAATATAGCATGGATTTGTCATTAGAGGTACACGTTGAGATTACGTTGAGCTGACATACCAATGATCCAGCAATCAAACCATCCCCTGTAATCTGATTGGAGCGAAATATAGGGCTACCATACGAGAACACACTCCGTCAAGGTACGCATAAACACAGGTCTGCTGGTACGCAGGCATAAACACAAACAGTGCTGCAGAGTGCTGTTGTCTTGACAACAATGGAGGCACAGTGGCTGGGCCCTGAGCTTTGGGTAGCGTGAGTAGAATGAATAAACAGAGCGAGAGAGAACTAACACAGAGGGCAGGGGAGCTACATGCATTATAGTCTGCACACATGGAGACAGCCAACGCAAAACATCCAACACGAGTGTGAATGAACATCAGTCTCGACACGCAAACCTCCAACACGCATCCACTCAGGCACACAGCAACAGGAACCACAGTCCTACGTAGACCTCATAGAGCTGGAGGAACAGGCTCAGTGTGCTGTCTAAAATGGCATCCCATTTCCTAAACAGTGCGCTAATTTTGACCCGAGGCCAATGCACTATTTTGGAAATGGGGAGCCATTTTAGATGCTGCTTCAGTCTCTTTCTCTCATCAGTGTGTAGTACTCCAGACAGAGCAGCGCTAAATATTACCAGTGTTCCCAGTCATTAAGCCAGAAGCTTCCTCCTCCTCCTGTACATCATTAGAAGAACCAGAGAGAAGCCCCCAGGACCAAGAGGCTACACATATTACTCAAATGTAAACTTTTGTACATGTTATGTCTCAACTGCTACTGCCAGGAGGTAACACACAACACTCGCCCCAACACTTACCTGACAGTTGCCCCCCTAAATGGTAATGGCAGAGTGATGTTTTTGAAACAGCGGAAATGTAGAAATGTTCCTAATATATTTGAGACTTGTTTTATTTAGTTTTTACCTGATATTGCAGTAACAGCCTGTCACAGTGGGGAATGATCGCAGTAGCTGCCGGCTGCACAGAGCCACGTAAAACTATGGAAGCCCATTCCCACCAAAATGTACAGAGCATTCGGAAAGTATTCAGACCCCTTCCCCTTTTCCACATTTTGTTACGTTACAGCCTTATTCTAAAATGTATTATAGAAATGTTTTCTTTTTGTCATCAATCTACACACAATACCCCATAATGACAAAGCGAAAACAGGTTTAGACATTTTTGCAAATTTATAAAATATTTAAAATATTGCTATGAGATTCAAAATAGAGATCAGGTGTATCCTGTTTCCATTGAACACACTGGCCTCCATCATTCTTAAATGGAAGAAGTTTGGAACCATCAAGACTCTTCCTAGAGCTGGCCGCCCAGCCAAACTGAGCAATCAAGGGAGAAGGGCCTTGTTCAGGGAGGTGACCAAGAACCTCACATCAGGAAGAAACCTGGCACTATCCCGAAGGTGAAGCATGGTGGTGGCAGCATCATTCTGTGGTGATGTTTATCAATGGCAGGGATTGGGAGACTAGTCAGGACCGAGGGAATAATGAACAGAGCAAAGTACAGAGAGCTCCTTGATGAAAAGCTGCTCCAGAGCGCTCAGGACCTCAGACTGGGGCGAAGGTTCACCTTCCAACAGGACAACGACCCTAAGCACACTGCCAAGGCTTAAGGACAAGTCTCTGAATGTCCTTGAGTAGCCCAGCCAGAGGCCGGACTTGAAGCCGGTCTAACATCTCTGGAGAGACCTGAAAATAGCTGTGCAGCTAAGCTCCCCATCCAACCTGACAGAGCTTGAGAGGATCTGCAGAGAAGAATGGGAGAAACTCCCCAAATACAGGTGTGCCAAGCTTGCAGCGTCATACTCAAGAAGACTCAAGGCTGTAAATGACTTAAATGTAAATGTAAATGTAATTGCTGCCAAAGGTGCTTCAACAAAGTACTGAGTAAAGGGTCTGAATACTTACGTAAATGTGATTTCAGTTTTTTATTTTAAATACATTTGCAAAAATTCCCCAAATTGTTTTCCTGGGGCCCAGAGTTTTTCCTGATCTGGTAGTAGGCTAACCTAACCAACTCCGGACCCTAGTTGTAGCGTATGACATAGTAATAAATCAGCTGTAATAGACGTAATAGATTATTTTAGGGGGAAGAGGAGCTGTTCGACAGGCGTGATCCTCTGTGTGGCTCCCGATGGCTCCACACTGCAATGGGTCTAAGACCAAGCCACTGGTGCTAGTGGATCTAATTGAACTACTGCTATTGTAACGTTTTTCTACTGGTGAAGGAGAGTCGGACCAAACTGCAGCGTGTAGATTTCGATCCATGTTTAATAAAACAACTTAACACGAATCAACACACAAACTCAACAAAACAATAAACGAAACGAAAACCGAAAACATGTGCCTATACATGTGTCTACAAACCTCTAACAAGGACATCAAGACACACAGGACAATCACCCACAATACAACCAAAGAATATGGCTGCCTAAATATGGTTCCCAATCAGAGACAACGATAACCACCTGCCTCTGATTGAGAACCACTCCAGACAGCCATAGACTTTCCTAGAAAACCCTACTAAGCTACAATCCCACTAAAACCCCCAGACAAAACACACCACAATGCAAAAACTCCATGCCCACACCCTGGCCTGACCCAATACATAAAGATAAACACAAAATACTTAGACCAGGGCGTGACAGAACCCCCCCCCCCTAAGGTGCGGACTCCCGAACGCACCTCAACACAATAGGGAGGGTCCGGGTGGGCGTCTGTCCATGGTGGCGGTTCCGGCGCGGGACGTGGACCCCACTCAATAAATGTCTTAGTCCCCTCTCCTCGCGTCCCTGGATAGTCCACCAGTCCTCACCCAGAACCCCACTGGACTGAGGAGCAGATCGGGACTGAAGGACAGCGCAGCTGGTGCGCCGACCATGGCCTAGTCCTGGCTGGCTGTCCTCACCCAGAACCCCTGGCACTGGACTGAGGAGCAGATCGGGATCCTGAAGGACAGCTCGGGACTGAGGCGCTTCTGCTCGGGAGTGAGAGAAAGCTCGGGAGTGAGAGGCTGAAAGCTCCTGGGAGTGAGAGAAAGCGGATCGGGGTGGAGTGAGACTGGTGCTGCTGGCAGAAAGGCTCGGGGAGTGAGACTGGTGGAAAGCTCAGGCGGAGTGAGAGGAAGCTCAGGCAGGTAGACCCTGATCTACCAGATCCTGGCTGGCTGGTGGTCTCAGCAGATCCTGGCTGACTGGCAGATCCTGGCTGACTGGCAGATCCTGGCTGACTGGCACTTCTGGCGGATCCTGGCAGACTGGTGGATCCTGGCTGACTGGTGCTGCTGGCATTTCTGGCGGATCCTGGCAGACTGGTGGATCCTGGCTGACTGGTGCTACGGGCAGATCCTGGCCGACTGGTGCTACGGGCAGATCCTGGCCGACTGGCGCTTCTGGCGGATCCTGGCAGACTGGTGGATCCTGGCTGACTGGTGCTGCTGGCAGATCCTGGCCGACTGGCACTTCTGGCGGATCCTGGCAGACTGGTGGATCCTGGCTGACTGGTGCTACGGGCAGATCCTGGCCGACTGGCGCTACGGGCGGATCCTGGCCGACTGGCGCTTCTGGCGGATCCTGGCAGACTGGTGGATCCTGGCTGACTGGTGCTGCTGGCAGATCCTGGCCGACTGGCGCTTCTGGCGGATCCTGGCCGACTGGCGCTTCTGGCGGATCCTGGCAGACCCTGGCTGACTGGTGCTACGGGCAGATCCTGGCTGACTGGTGGATCCTGGCCGACTGGCGCTTCTGGCGGATCCTGGCCGACTGGCGCCTCTGGAAGATCCTGGCCGACTGGCAGATCCGGCAGATCCTGGCCGACTGGCAGATCCGGAAGATCCTGGCCGACTGGCAGATCCGGAAGATCCTGGCCGACTGGCAGATCCGGAAGATCCTGGCCGACTGGCAGATCCGGAAGAGTCTGGCCGACTGGCAGATCCGGAAGAGTCTGGCCGACTGGCAGATCCGGAAGAGTCTGGCCGACTGGCAGATCCGGAAGAGTCTGGCCGACTGGCAGATCCGGAAGAGTCTGGCCGACTGGCAGATCCGGAAGAGTCTGGCTGACTGGCAGATCCGGAAGAGTCTGGCTGACTGGCAGATCCGGGAAGAGTCTGGCTGACTGGCAGACTGGCGGCTGCTGGCGGCGCTGGGCAGACTGGGAGCACTGGCGCTGGGCAGACTGGGAGCACTGGCGGCGCTGGGCAGACTGGCGGCGCTGGGCAGACTGGCGCTGGGCAGACTGGCGACTGCGCTGGGCAGACTGGCGGCGCTGGGCAGACTGGGCAGACTGCGCTGGGCAGACTGGCGCTGGGCAGACTGGCTGGGCAGACTGGGCGCTGGGCCTGGCGGCGCTGGGCAGCGCAGGAGAAGAGAGAAGGCTCTGGCTGCGCTAAACAGGCGGGAGGCTCCGGCAGCGCAGGAGAGGAGACAGGCTCTGGCTGCGCTAAACAGGCGGGAGGCTCCGGCAGCGCAGGAAAGGAGACAGGCTCCGGCTGCGCTAAACAGGCGGGAGACTCCGGCAGCGCAGGAGAGGAGACAGGCTCTGGCTGCGCTGAACAGTCGAGGCGCACTGAAGGCCTGGTGCGTGGTGCTGGAACTGGTGGTACTGGATCGAGGACACGCACAGGAAGCCTGGTGCGGGGAGCTGCTACCGGAGGACTAGAGTGTGGAGGTGGCACAGGATGGGCTAGACCGTGAAGGCGTACTGGAGATCTTGAGAGCAGTGTTGACACAGGACGTGCAAGGCTAGGGATGTGCACAGGAGGCCTAGTGCGTGAGGCTGGCACCAACTTCACCAGCCGACTAACACGCACCTCAGGATGAGTATGGAGCGCTAACCCAGGTGCCATCAAATCCCTGACACGTTCCGTCGGTCGAATTCCATGCAAAAAGCACCAACACAGCAACTCCCTCATTTCTCTCTCCTCCAATTTCCCCATTAACTCCTTCACAGTCTCTGTTTCGCTCACCTCCAACACCGGCTCTGGTTCTGGTCTCCTCCTTGGCTCCTCACGATAAACAGGGAGAGTTGGCTCAGGTCTGACTCCTGACTCTGCCACACTCTCCCTTAGCCCCCCCCAAGAAATTTTTGGGGCCGATTCTCAGGCTTACGTCCGCGTCGCCGTGCTGCCTCCTCATATCTGCGCCTCTCAGCTTTCACCGCCTCCAGTTCTTCCTTGGGGCGGCGATATTCTCCAGCCTGAGCCCAGGGTCCTTCTCCGTTTAGGATTTCCTCCCATGTCCAGAAATCCTTATAGCGCTTCTCCTCTTTGGGCTGCTCCTGCCTGTTGACACGCTGCTTGGTCCGTTTGTGGTGGGTGATTCTGTAACGGTTTTCTACTGGTGAAGGAGAGTCGGACCAAACTGCAGCGTGTAGATTTCGATCCATGTTTAATAAAACAACTTAACACGAATCAACACACAAACTCAACAAAACAATAAACCAAACGAAAACCGAAAACAGCCTATACATGTGTCTACAAACCTCTAACAAGGACATCAAGACACACAGGACAATCACCCACAATACAACCAAAGAATATGGCTGCCTAAATATGGTTCCCAATCAGAGACAACGATAACCACCTGCCTCTGATTGAGAACCACTCCAGACAGCCATAGACTTTCCTAGAAAACCCTACTAAGCTACAATCCCACTAACATACACACCAAAACCCCCAGACAAAACACACCACAATACAAAAACTCCATGCCACACCCTGGCCTGACCCAATACATAAAGATAAACACAAAATACTTAGACCAGGGCGTGACAGCTATGGGTTAGAATAGGGAGTAGGGTGAATCTGCCCCATGACATTGATCTAAAGTCAGTTTGGCGTTTTACCCCCTGGTAGGGAGGATTCTAAATCTGTGCCTAGGGGTAACTTCTAACTGGAGATTGCTTTATAGCAGCAAGGTCAATGAGAGGCCAGTCGCTGTAAGTGGTTTCTGATGAAAGGGGAGAGTGGAAAGAGGGGAGAGACTGGCAGGCTGGTCCTCTCAGTGGGAGGGTTGTGGGTGTGCCCATATATCTAGGACTAGATGAGCTTCTATCACTGTGCCAAGTCTGCACCAATGCCCCACATTACTGCCACGGGTTAACCCCGGTCGGTTTCTGTGCTGTGGTAGGGCACGGCTGGTTGTGCATGGCAGGGAGTGGGATGGCTCCTGGCCGGTGCCAAACCTGATCTATGGCGGCGCCAGCCGTCCTCCTCATGGGCCTCACTGAGACATGAGGAACTAAGGGGGTTGGCAGAACAAAGGGTTACTCCAAAACACTTCATCAACATCAACCCTGTCGGGGGGGGGGGCAGTCAGCCACTCTCTCTCACAGTCACGGAGATGTAGCCAGTCAGCAAGTCTGCTCGTTTACGTGTTAATTAGCCAGCCTGGCTCTCTTGTAGGGTAATTAAACTCCGGGGCCACTGTCAATCATTACGGGCCACCACTCATGCCACGCAAGGCAGTGGGGAGACGTCACGCCGGCATGACGATAAGACGAGCCCTAAGATTCTATCTCTACTTGGGGACAACAGATGCTAATATTAAGAATTACACCACTTCTTTATACTGTATCGTACCATAGAAAGAAAGGTCAAGAGACGGGGAGAAAGAGAGGGAAAGAAACAGAGAAGAGGACGCAATAAAAATGGTTCCTTTAGAAACCAGAGCTGGTGTTAAATTCAGAGATGAGAGAGTGAGACGGAGAAGCCCAGTGACTGGTGTTAAATTCAGAGATGAGAGAGTGAGACGGAGAAGCCCAGTGACTGGTGTTCAATTCAGAGATGAGAGAGTGAGACGGAGAAGCCCAGTGACTGGTGTTCAATTCAGAGATGAGAGAGTGAGACGGAGAAGCCCAGTGACTGGTGTTCAATTCAGAGATGAGAGAGTGACTGACAGAGATGAAGAGTGAGACCCCAGTGACTGGTGTTCAATTCAGAGATGAGAGAGTCAGAGATGAGATGAGAGAGTGAGACGGAGAAGCCCAGTGACTGGTGTTCAGTTCAGAGATGAGAGAGTGAGACGGAGAAGCCCAGTGACTGGTGTTCAATTCAGAGATGAGAGAGTGAGACGGAGAAGCCCAGTGACTGGTGTTCAGAGATTCAGAGATGAGAGAGATGAGAGAGTGAGACGGAGAAGCCCAGTGACTGGTGTTCAGTTCAGAGATGAGAGAGTGAGAAGCCCAGTGACTGGTGTTCAGAGAGCCCCAGTGACTGGTGTTCAGTTCAGAGATGAGAGAGTGAGACGGAGAAGCCCAGTGACTGGTGTTCAGTTCAGAGATGAGAGAGAAGCCCAGTGACTGGTGTTCAATTCAGAGATGAGAGAGTGAGACGGAGAAGCCCAGTGACTGGTGTTCAATTCAGAGATGAGAGAGTGAGAAGGAGAAGCCCAGTGACTGGTGTTCAGTTCAGAGATGAGAGAGTGAGACGGAGAAGCGGCCCGTCTGCCTGTGTGCATCTGTCTGACAGGACAGATTAAGAGGAGTTTGTTTTATGCACGGCGGCTAATTGAGTTGGTTAGATTGCAGTCATCCCCCCCGCCTCATTCCCTCCTTTCATATCTCAGTGCTGCAGCAGCCTAGTCCATCTATCTCCATTCCTCTCGCTCCTCCTCTTCTTCTTCTTCATTTGAGCTTATAGTCCTCTGTTTTAATTCATCACCAGCCGCCCCATGGACACCCATGCCTGCCTCATCCTCTCATTTCTCGCTCCCTCCATCTCTGCAACCCCCTCGTTCCTGTTCTCTTCTCTGAATTCCACCCCCTCCATTTCTACCAATCCTCACCCCTTCTCTCCATCTTCCACCCAACTGTTCTTCACCTCGCCCTTCTGTTTCTCTACCCTTCTTTCCATCTTGAGAGAGAGAGAGAGGTCATCCATTACACATGGTGTGTGTGTGTGTGTGTGTGTGTGTGTGTGTACGAGTGGACATAATAGTGAGGAGGAAGAGAGCGAGAAAGAAAAAAATAATTATGGATTTGACAGTCTCTTCACAGTCACGTGTAGGAGACTACAGTATTTCCCATAGAAAATGGTTCCGTTATAAAACCGCGTATAGCCCCCAAGGCAGAAGTGCACCGGTTTACACCAATACAGCAATGTCTCAAAATTCATCCATATCAGTGTGTGAATGAGAGCTAGAGTACATGCTCTTAGTGTCAAGGCTTTTCCATTGGGGCTCTCAGGCACAAGTCACTGACTATTGTGTTGAATTATAAACTGGCCTTTCGTTCTCTGATAATTAGCACACTGCTACTCTGGAGGGCTATAGTGCTAAAGCCTCTGTCTCCATGGAGAATCTGTCAGCGGAGTAGTGATCCTCTGGACAAAAGGGGCGCGATGTAGCCCTCACACTGCTAGAGTAGCTAGTCCTACGCCAACACGACTGAGAGTCAATGAGGTTTCTCTATGGCAGGGGTATTCAACTCTTACCCTACGAGGTCCGAGAGAGCACGCTGGTTTTCTGTTCTACCTGATGACTAATTGCACCCACCTGGTGTGTTAATCAGTCCCTGATTAAAAGGGAACAATCAAAACAAGCAGTGGCACTGGATTCGAGGTCTAGAGTTGAGTTTGAGTAGTTCTCTATGGTTAGACAGCATTTTTTAATTTCGGGAATTGGTTGATTAATAATAGTAATTCAAACAGATAGGAATTATATAGAGCTTTTCAAGGACCCAAAGTCACTTTATAATTGTTGGGGTTGGGGGGGGGGGGGGGGATGAAATTGTAGCAACATCAGACTTAACAAAAACATTTAACAAAGAGAAGGAGATGGAAAAGAGTGATGTGTCAAGTGTATGGAAGGTGGAAGAATTAGGATTCGACTGTCTGTCTTATGTGGTGGTCGATGGAGAGGGTGGAGTCCAGGGTTGTCCAAGGTTGCACGCGTGGGGGCAAGGAGAGGCAGTGATGCCGTCAATGGCAAGGGTGCGTTTGCAACTTTGATTAGGGTGGATTTGTGCCTAGGTCAAATTGAATTGCTACTTGCTATTTGTATGTATTTTGCCAAAGCAGCAGCTACTCTTCCTGGGGTCCAGCCAAATTAAGGCAGGTTATATAATTTTAAAAACATTACAATACATTCACAGATTTCACAACACACTGTGTGCCCTCAGGCCCCTACTCCACCACTACCACATATCTACAGTACTAATTCTGTGTATGTGTGTGTATAGTGCGTATGTTATCGTGTGTGTGTGTGTATGCATGTGTCTGTGCCAATGTTTGTGTTGCTAAGGTGTTTTTTTATCTGTTTTTTAAAATCTAATTTTACTACTTGCATCAGTTACTTGATGTGGAATAGAGTTCCATGTAGTCATGGCTCTATGTAGTACTGTGTGCCTCCCATAGTCTGTTCTGGACATGGGGACTGTGAAGAGACCTCTTGTGGCATGTCTTGTGGGGTATGCATGGGTGTCCGAGCTCTGTGCCAGTAGTTTAAACAAAAGTTTTAAAAAAGTTTAAAGGCGGTTCTACTTCCCATGATCAGCTGAACCCTTGTTGTACGTAAACAAACGCCTTGTCAGGGCTACCGGGTGCAATTCTCCCTAACAACTGAACCCTTACTGTAGGAAAACAAACAGGTTCAGGCTGTTGATCATGCATCATGACAAATATAGAAACACGAGGTCTAGAGAGTGCTGAGCTGGCCAGGAGATCATTTCCCTGCCTCTCCTCGATAAACAAAGCCATCAGTGACAGTCGGTGACACAATGAGGTAATTATAGAAAATAACTATTTCTTCTTCAACCTTTCACGCTTGTTTCACAGAGCAACGACAGCTTTCACCTCATGTACCCTTCCATGCACACACACACACACACACACACACACACCCCAAGAACCCCTCTTAATTAGCAGCCAATAAGCCATCTCATGGCAACACGCTTGTCAATCTCACTCTGCGCCATGGAGAGAGCGCTAATTAACAGATTTAAAAAGTGAGTGTGTAACAGAGTGACACAGAACACAGGTCTCTTCCCCCTACCTCCTTCCTCCATCCCTCGATTGACCTGGCTGATTACTGCTGTCACAGCGTGAAGCGCCTCTCTGCCAACTGGCAAGCCCCCATGCTCTGTGCCTGCATAGCTGGTTGCATAGCTGGTTGCATGGCACAGGCTAACACGTTTCACAATATGGTCATTATACCATGGCTGGGTCCATTGGGAGGGGATATGCTAAATGTTTGAATTAGAATGACATCGTGGTTTCAGAGAGCAGTAGTGAGTGACTGAGTGTTGATGAAAGCTCGGCATATAACCTGAGGGTGAATTGAGAAAAAAACAAAAAAAATTATGAAAATAATAGAAATAGCTTGGGGGTACTAAGACAAGCGTACAGTCCATTTTTTGTAAGACGGGAATGAACAAGATTGACAGTCTCTAGACAGACATTCTCTGTTTTTCTTAGGGCATCCAGGCTACATGCGCTTAGTACCAATGCAGAGGGGGCAGATACACAGGGGTACAAGGAGAAGACAAATCTCTGTTGTCCCCTCCGGGTCCCCGATCCTAACTAATGTCGAAGCCCTGCTCCACCAGAGAGGTGTTAGCAGCATTAGGAGGATAAATGATGGTCAATAAATCCTCCTGACCAACTGGGAGACCAGCACCACCTCCTTCTCCAGATGAGGTCTGGGAGGAGGCGTCATGGGAGGTCCTGGCCTGGGTGAGGTGTTACCTCGGGCCTCTCTGAGTTGCCCCGGGGCCCCCCGGACCCGCTCTCACGCTTCAATTATCCCTGAGTATGATGAAGCAATACTCTACCACAGGGCCACATAGCTGGCAGTGGGGTCCCTCAAGGAACAGTGCTGAGTCTCATCAATGTTTCAGATCCTGGAATATATATATGGCTTGTTTTTTCTTGAGAGGATGGTCAGGGGGCCGAAACATAATAAAAAAGTATGTGTAGCCTGCA
Source organism: Oncorhynchus nerka (assembly GCF_034236695.1). Classification (NCBI taxonomy): domain Eukaryota; kingdom Metazoa; phylum Chordata; class Actinopteri; order Salmoniformes; family Salmonidae; genus Oncorhynchus; species Oncorhynchus nerka. Next base: position 6,283,086 of record NC_088416.1, on the reverse strand, counting down.
AATTTAACACAAGATGCCAAATATATATAATATTTGACTAAAAACAATCATTTCAAATCTTTTTGAATACGATCACATACACTACTGGTCAAATGTTTTAGAAGACCTACTCATTCAATGGTTTTACTTTCAAAGTTTTTTTGACATTTTCCATATTGACTGACCTTCATGTCTTAAAGTAATGATGGACTGTCGTTTCTCTCTGCTTATTTGAGCTGTTCTTGCCATAATATGGACTTGGTCTTTTACCAAATACGGCTATCTTCTGTTTACCCATCTACCTTGTCACAACAGAACTGATTGCCTGAAATGCATTAAGACGGTAAGAAATTCCACAAATTCACTTTTAAGAAGGCACACCTGTTAATTGAAATGCATTCCAGATGACTACATCATGAAGCTGGTTGAGAGAATGCCAAGAGTGTGCAAAGCTGTTATCAAGGCAAAGTGTGGCTATTTGAAGAATCTCAAATATAAAATACATTTTGATTTGTTGAACACTTTTTTTGACAACTTCACTGTTATTCTACAATGTTGAAAATAGCTAAAATAAAGAAAAACCCTTGAATGAGTAGGTGTTCTAAAACTTTTGACCGGTAGTGTATATCTCTCTATTGTGCGTGGGAAAACTTTGGAACAGATTTCCAAAATCAAAATCACTTGGAGCTGATATGCTGGTGTTTGTACAGTCTTATGTCCAACAATTTAAATATATATACACACTACCGTTCAAAAGTTTTTTTAAAAAGAAAATCACATTTTTTGTCCATTAAAATAACATAAAATTGATCAGAAATACAGTGTAGACATTGTTAATGTTGTAAATGACCATCGTAGCTGGAAACGGCTGATTTGTAATGGAATATCTCCATAGGCGCACAGAGGTAATTATCAGAAACCATCAGTCCTGTGTTCCAATGGCACGTTGTGTTAGCTAATCCAAGTTTATCATTTTAAAAGGCTAATTGATCATTAGAACACCCTTTTGCAATTATGTTAGCAGAGCTGAAAACTGTTGTTCTGATTAAAGAAACAATAAAACTGGACTTCTTTAGACTAGTTGAGTATCTGGAGCATCAGCATTTGTGGCTTCGATTACAGGCTCAAAATGGCCAGAAACAAAGACTTTCTTCTGAAACTCGTTAGTCTATTCTTGTTCTGAGAAATGAAGGCTATTCCATGCGAGAAATTGCCAAGAAACTGAAGATCTCGTACAACGCTGTGTACTACTCCCTTCACAGTCCTCAACTGGCACTTTTATTAGATAGTACCCGCAAAACAGCAGTCTCAACGTCAACAGTGAAGAGGCGACTCCGGGATACTTGCCTTCTAGGCAGAGTTCCTCTGTCCAGTGTCTGTTTATTTTGCCCATCTTAATATTTTATTTTTATTGGCAAGTCTGAGATATGGCTTTTCTTTGCAACTCTGCCTAGAAGGCCACCATCCCGGAGTACCAGCATGCGGGTACTATTTAATGAAGCTGCCAGTTGAGGACTTGTGAGGCGTCTGTTTCTCAAACTAGACATTAATGTACTTGTCCTCTTGCTCAGTTGTGCACCGGGGCCTCCCACCCCTCTTTCTATTCTGGTTAGAGACAGTTTGTGCTGTACGCCTATGTATCAGCGGCTGATCATTTGCTCCTGTATGCCTATGTAGATATTCCATTATAATCTGCCGTTTCCAGCTCCAATAGTCATTTACAACATTAACCATATCTACACTGTATTTCTGATCAATTTAATGTTATTTTAATGGACAAAAAATGTGCTCATCCTGACATGACCCTCCAGCATGACAATGTCACCAGCCATACTGCTCGTCCTGTGCGTGATTTCCTGCAAGACAGGAATGTCAGTGTTCTGCCATGGCCAGCGAAGAGCCCGGATCACAATCCGATTGAGAACGTCTGGGACCTGTTGGATCAGAGGGCGAGGGCTAAGGCCTTTCCCCCAGAAATGTCCAGGCTGTGTCCCACTAGTCTTGAAATGGCATCCTATAGGGTGCCATTTCAGCTTGCATTGAATCCAGGGTCCAAAGCTGGGGTTGGGATCCCATAAGGTGCAGTCTCATCAATATTCTCCTTTATCAGTCTCTTTCTCAACTATTCTGTATTCTACCATGTGCTGCACTAGTCTATAATAGCCTGCTTTGAATTGCATCCCCCTCCAAGTAGTAGCTCTATCACGGTGGATGAGGAATAAAAGCAATAGTCAACACCTGAACAAAACCCACGACTATGCCACAGATGTGGTTAAATCAGGAGGAAGCAAGCCCGATTGTCTGTAAAGTGAAGCCTGAATTCAGCAGCAGGCTCAATAGAAGGTCTATTGGTACAAAATAAAAGCATACAGTGGGGAGTTTGGCCACCCCCGGAGATTGTGCCACAGAGCCATAAAATAACACAGGCTGCCTGTCCGCTTGGGATCCTATCAGACCTGGTTGTTTACAAATCACTCTCTCATTTCAGGACAGATGGGGGAAAATGAGGAAAGAGGTATGAAATGAAAGTAAAGGGGTTTTGCAGTGCTGGGTCTGGGCAGCCCGGTTTAGGAGGGCATTGTCCGTTGGCCATTCATTCTCCACAGCAGCTACTGCATATCTAAGATCGTCACAATCCCCAGTAATGCCCACAGTCTCTTCCTCTCCTCCTTCCTGCACCAGGCTCTCCATCACGTCTTGAGATCCTCCGTTTTTCATCATTTTATCGCGGATAACTAATTCCGGCTTTATCCCCGAGTAATATTGCCCTTATCGAGGGGGAAGGCGAGGGGAGGCAGGAGCCGGTTGGAAGTTGGAATGTCAGTATGGCGGAACTGATTGCGAGCGCCCAGCGAGGCGTGCGTTGCCGAGCGGCTGTGGCGTAACCCAGTGCTGCTCCATTAACTCCCCCCAGGTCCCCTGCCCTCCTAAGCCCCACAATATTGCCTCTGATATTGCCCTGGCGTTACATCACTCAGCCCACGCACTGCCACTACTGTCACACCAGCCCCGCTTGCCCACCACACACACACACAGAAAGCCTAATACACACACATGTCTGACTGACACAGCTGCGGAAAAGCGATTTCATCCCTCACCCCACCCCCCCTCACCTCTATTTTCTCCTCCCTCCGCCTTTTCTCATTCCACTTCTCAATTATTGGCAAGATACGGTGGGTGCAACCCTCAGCAACCCTCCACCACACACACACACACACACACACACACGCATACACACACACACACACACAGTAAACAAGGTATAGATGTCAGGAAGCATAGGAGTGTAGAGTACACCACCACACACTTATAATGTAGCCTGTATACACACACACACACACACACACACACACTCGTGCACAGTACCCAGGTCAGTTTACATTGCTGTGAAGTAAATGACACAGGAGGATCTCACTGCATACAACATGTACTGCACTGTATGCAAATCATCCTCCCTCCAATGTTTTATAAAGTAAAGGACATTTGACACACATCCCTCAAACCTGGGAACTTCCAGGACACACTTCTACTTGGTTAATGAAGAACTATGACAGGTGTAGAGATGACATTTAAAGACATTCTTCATCTGTCCTCTGGCACCATTTTGTACGGTGTGTCTGTCACTAGTTTTGGACCGAGACACAGAAAAACAGATCCTGTAATGGGGAAACAAGCTCTGCCCTTGGCTACTACCCTCTCCCCTCTTTTCATCATCCTCCCTTTCTCCCGGCTCCCCTCCTCCTCTCCCCCTCTCCGCTCTGCTCTAAGGGCACAGGCACTGGGTGATTGATGTGGTGAGTGAGCGCGTTGCCATGGTGCTGTACCTGATGGGGAGGAATATGCTGCGGTGGTGTGTGTGTGCTGCTAGCGCTGCACTGGTCGCCTGCCGATGAGAGAACGGTTAGAGAAGCTCTTGTTTCACACACACCGTCAGAAACACACACACACACACACACAAACGTGCACAGACATACACAAACACGCACTCTCGCACCATTCTCTACCAGAATTAAATCATGGTAGCTCCCAGACAGTAGTGCAGTTGAATTATTTATGGGTGCCTGTCGCTGAGGCTGGCCGTAATAAAGTTACCACTGCGACTAATTTGCAGTTTGATCAGGTGGGCTTTTAGCAGTGGATCCTGGGCCCCAACATTAAGTAGATATTGTTTTTACAGATTTGATTACTTTTTTTATTGTTATTTTTATTAATGCATTGGGTTTGCACAGTGTAAAGTAGGCTAGACCGCCCAGCCTGGCTAGCCGGCTCAATACAAAAACCAACGGGAGCTTTTAGCTTAGACTGAATGTCTACTACCGCGTAGGGAGCACAGGAGGCTGGTGAGGGGAGGACGGCTCATAATAATGGCTGGAAGGGTGTGGTATCAAACGCATGGAAACCCTGAGTTTGATGTGTGATACCATTTCACTAAATCCGTTCCAGCCATTACTATGAGCCCGTTCTCCCAAATTAAAGAACCACCAGCCACCAATTGTAGGAAGCCATACAACATTATCTAGGGATATCATCTAAGCGCTTTAAGCGTCCCAATAAGCTCAGGGCTATGTGATTAAAAATACATAAGGCTGAGTATGAATCAGAGCTGAATTGGACCTGTGCGGGTGGGGGCGTGTGCGTGTATGGATCCCACAGTCGCCGTGTTGGGCGATGATAAGGACTGTATAGGACAGAAATGGGAATGGCAATATGTCCTACACCAAATCCTCTTAGCCATTATGAATGCTATGATAATCTGCACTATAAATTATGGTTACCATAATGTATTATTATAATAACCTAATAATATTATTACTTTTAGTGACGTTAATACTACAATGAACATTATCCTCAATATTGGTATTGGTATTACTTCGCTTCCTACATATCGTCATTACTGGCGTCTTCAATAATATCCGTTTGCTTCAGTACTTCATTTCTACTGACTGCTCCTGGTTAAAAGTTATTCTCTTTTTGTAGTATTACTACATTATTACGTGTATTGTCTAATTAGAAAGGTATTCATGCTTTCAGGGATATTTTTTCCCCACAAAAATATATTGGAAGGGTTCCAATTTCTTCTAGGATCCATGTGAAAAATGGAAACCGACTGATCCAAAACGAAACTTTTTTATTTAAATACCAAATTAAGTCAGAAAATATAGATTTTTTTAGTCGCGATATTTACTAAACAGAAATATTATGATAGTAGTTTCTGGGCCTTTGGGCCACTAACATTTAGGGGGGGCCAACATTCTAGGAATTCAAAATAACTAAATTCCTCACGAAAATAATCTAAATAGCCAATGAATTTGCCTGATAATACCAAAAACGACATTTTCCAGAGGTCAAGAATCTAACAGAGAAATTAAGCAATATAATTCCAGATATCATAAACTCCGACCAAACGGGTTGTGTCCAGCAGACTCCTGAGTGATAATGTTAACTCAACGTTTAATGTAATGCAACACGCTCAAGAAAAAACACCACCTGCCTATGCTAACTCTCAATGCAGATAAAGCCTTTGGCAGGGTGTCATGGCCTTTCACCTTTGAAACGTGTAAAGAAATTGTACTTTTGTGAAACTTTCCTGAACTGGCTGCAAATGATGTACAAAACACCAAATGGCAGAACAAGGATAATGGTACAATTTCGCGCTCTATTTGACCTCCTTAAGGCTTCCGCATGAATCGGGTTCGGCTGGCGCCCAGCCTAACTCGGCTAGGTGAATCGAACAGGTGTGCTCATATAACTCCCTTAAATAAATTATAAGACCTAAGATTGAAAAATTTGAAAAAAGTTGGCAATAGTACTGTTTGTCCATCTCGAGACGCCGTTGCCAGTATACTCTTCCTCAAAATAAATCTAAGATAACTCAAGAAAACGTGAAAATGTATGACAGTTTTACGTTTTTGCCAAGGAGATCTTAGTCGGGCAATTTTACATTTAACTAAGTTGTTTGGTGCAGTATTCTATAGTGATAAAAAAAAAATGAAAACCAGTCTATCATTGAAATACAACAAACACTTAATTGAAGAAACCCTACTGTTGATAAATGACCCACGAAGAGACGTACTGTAGCCTTCGGCCACCAAAATCCGGCTAAAAAAAACCTTTGCTGAAGACCATAACTAACAAAATCATCATAATATATGCATAATATATGGACTGTTTGGGATGGGAAGCGTGCGGACGCCTTAAGGGGGGGGCAAGACGGGGAGAACGTCTGTCATCTTTCATTCAAAATATAAGAAACAAATTGGCAAATACAAGGTCTACAGATCGACCAGGAAAAACAACAAATTAGCAATGTAGGCAGATGAGTCAGTACCCGCCACTATGGATGAGATGAAACAATACAGTGTCGTATCTGGGTACAGAATAAATACAGGGAAATCATGACGGTAGATCAACCAACATCCCCAAGACATCAAAACTCATTTTAAACTTAAATGGGACTCAAATAAAGTGAAATACTTACAGTATTGCTTTAGAACACTGGACAACCAGTTTAAACGGGACCTTCAAATATGGAAATTAGTACCTTTAACAATAACAGGAAGATTTGAAACTATTAAAATGTATTCCTGTTCCAAAATCGACCAATAACTATTCCTCCAAACACTTTTAAACAGTGGGACAAACTCCTGAGTAAATGTATCTGGGGAGGAAGAAAAGCCTGTGTCAAACTTAAAACAATCAAAGGATGTAAACAAGCAGGGGGATTAGCACAATCAAATCTAATTATTACCTAGCCGGCCAACTAAATTCAATTATTGCATGGATGAACCCGGCATCAACCACCTAAATGGAGACCGATGGAAATCCAACTAATGGAAAAACCAATAAGTACAACTATATTTATGAAGGGAACCAATACCCACACTAGGAAGATAGAAAATACCTGCATCAATAACACCATAAAGGTTTGGACAAATATCACCAAAACAGAATGCATCCAAAAAGGCCTGATCTACCTGCGATAAATTGTTATAGACAGCGACTCCAATTCGCGATACATTTAAAACTTTGGGGTAAAAAAAAAGGACTGACCAGGTATCAGATGTTCACAGAGAAGGGGCTAGATGCATTTGAGAATCTATCAAATCTTACTAAGTGACAGTTCATCATTTACTGGACACGCCCCCCCCCCATATCATAGAATAATGTTTACAACCACAAATAATAACTAATACTTGCCACTTCAGCATGCTTTTGTGGCACAGTCGATGCCACGCAGGGCTACGGACCAAAAGGTTGAGGGGTCACTGACCACCATGGAGGAGCTCACTCTCTCTGCCGGTTTCATTACACTGAGATCAGAGCCGGCTGCAGACAATGACCAGCTGGGGGGAAATCAGATTTTAAACATTTTTATGCCGCATTTATAAATTATATAAAATATATGCAACACATTTTCCACCAACAGGCTTCTTTGCCAATACACCTCACAACCAAGAAACAAAGCATACCAACTGCGGGAACTTCAATGTCATGGTTTGCATTTTCAACACCACAATACATAGATGATGTCAATCTGGACAAACAGAAAAGACATCCCTACCTTGTAGGCATACCCAATATCGAATTGTGTTGTAACAGAAGTCACTTACCATTCATCAAATGGACGCTGTTTGGAATGATTGATTTTATTTGTCCATTTTTAAAAAATACACACAAAGTACAAAGATTTTTTTCAAGTGCACAATAAAGTCGCTGACTTATTTTCATTGTGGTCCCTATTGTTTTTTACATAAATACATATAGAATTACAGAGATACAGACACATTACAGAGATACAGACACATTACAGAGATACAGACACATTACATAGATACAGACACATTACAGAGATACAGACACATTACAGAGATACAGACACATTACAGAGATACAGACACATTACATAGATACAGACACATTACATAGATACAGACACATTACATAGATACAGACACATTACAGAGATACAGACACATTACAGAGATACAGACGATACAGACACATTACAGAGATACAGAGATACAGACACATTACAGAGATAAACACATTATAGAGATACAGACACATTACAGAGATAAACACATTACAGAGATACTGACACATTACAGAGAAACACATTACAGAGATGCAAACACATTACAGAGATACAGACACATTACATAGATACAGACACATTACAGAGATACAGACACATTACAGAGATACAGACACATTACAGAGATACAGACACATTACATAGATACAGACACATTACAGAGATACAGACACATTACAGAGATACAGACACATTACAGAGATACAGAGATACAGACACATTACAGAGATAAACACATTATAGAGATACAGACACATTACAGAGATAAACACATTACAGAGATACAGACACATTACAGAGATACAGACACATTACAGAGATAGACACATTACAGAGATACAGACACATTACAGAGATACAGACACATTACAGAGATACAGACACATTACAGAGATACAGACACATTACAGAGATACAGACACATTACAGAGATACAGACACATTACAGAGATACAGACACATTACAGAGATACTGACACATTACAGAGAAACACATTACAGAGATGCAAACACATTACAGAGATACAGACACATTACAGAGATACAGACACATTACAGAGATAGAGATACAGACACATTACAGAGATACAGACAGATACAGACACATTACAGAGATACAGACAGATACAGACACATTACAGAGATACAGACACATTACAGAGATACAGACACATTACAGAGATACAGACACATTACAGAGATACAGACGATACAGACACATTACAGAGATAAACACATTACAGAGATACAGACACATTACAGAGATACAGACGATACAGACACATTACAGAGATAAACACATTACAGAGATACAGACACATTACAGAGATACAGACACATTACAGAGATACAGACTTAAAACGCTCAACCTCCAGATGAGTACGAGGGGGGAGTTTAAGTACAAATCTTACAAGCTTGTTGGGCTGGTCTGTAGCTTATTCTTTTGATGTTTGGGGCTGCTGGTGAACCATGATGTGCAGGCATAATGGATGTGACACTGGACTAGCCCACTTACCAGAGTTGTTAGGGTGTCTGTAGCTAGGTTTCCATCCAATTGGAGACAGATTTTCATGCAAATACTAAAAAAATCTGCATAAAAACAATATGTGCATTTTCCAAATCAGAGTGTTTTCCATCAAATTGCCTTGTTGCGGACTAAAAGTGTGCGTAAATACTTAGTGCACATAAAAATAACAGTTCAATTCCCATGTAGAGAATAAAAAGTACAAGTTAAAATGGGTTTCCACCACATTTTCCCACTCTAGACCCACTGATGATTTTGTCACTATAAATGTTGCCTAGGTGTAGCCACTGGTATTGGCACGTGTGCTCTAAAGGCTGGACAAAAGTGCAAGATCATTTTGATCTGGCTGGATCGATCTTCATGTCACCAGAAAAAGAGAGCTCCAAGCTCGTCAACGTGCCCTTTCACCACCCTTTGAAGTTCATCATAACCTATTTCATGTGTAGCCTAAAACGGCATGCTTTCTCATGATGTCGTGACATTTTCTATCCGACATAAGACATAAGACTTAAAAATACAGCCAGACTGGCCTGCTACTGTGCCTTTCTAGACCTTATAAAGTGTGGAGAATAGACCCACAACTGATCCAAACAGAATGAAACTTTCAAATCACAGGGCCCCGTTATTCAAATTCCATTTTCACTGCAGCCTGGAGTAGAATGTTGAAGGCTGGTCCGGTGTTGAAGGCTAGTCCGGTGTTGAAGGCTAGTCCGGTGTTGAAGGCTAGTCCGGTGTTGAAGGCTAGTCCGGTGTTGAAGGCTAGTCCGGTGTTGAAGGCTAGTCCGGTGTTGAAGCGCTAGTCCGGTGTTGAAGGCTAGTCCGGTGTTGAAGGCTAGTCCGGTGTTGAAGGCTAGTCTGGGTAGGAAACTTGGATTGTGCCTAAACAACATCAATACGGGAGCTTTTTGAGATGGGTGTCTTCTGTCTTCACAGTTCTTTCATGCGCAATGATGTACCTGGCCTCTCCGCTGTTCATCGGCTATTCTTGTTTGTTCTTGTGGATTCATATTGGAAAATGGATGCAGCTTTGAGTGCTTTTATGATTGCTACTTAGCCTATTGCAGATTCTCTCCCCCAAAAGCAGTGGGACCTAATAAAAACGCTTCATGATAAACATCCTTTCAATTAGATATAGCAAAGGCATATAACAATGTCAATGCCAAGAATGTGCCAGGGCACATACAGTATACAGAATTATCGAAGAAAGAAACAAAAGATGAGACTATTATAGCGGAAACCAATTGGGAAGATGAGCTGTATTTACTGATAACCCAAGAGGACTGGGAGGAAATATCTAGAAAAACGTCCGAGACAATCAACACTCTACTCTGGAGGGAATACTTCTCATAAACCCTATAATACAGTCAAAATACACCCGTGACATCACACCAAGTTGCTAGTGTAACAGATGGGAGAGCAGGGCTAACCACACCCACATAGTATATTCCTGCCCAGTCCTCAAACCCCTCATGCACCGCTCCTTGAATCCTCTTCAGCATTCTGAGAATAACTGCACTTAAACAGATTACTAGAAAACTGGCTTAAACCGCTGGCACCACAAATAAGCAATTGGAAACAAACAATTATTGAAATCTATAGTATGGAAATGATAACTCACAGAACACCAAATTACTATTTGCATGCATGAGTGGGTGTGTGTCTGCATGTGGGTGTGTTATGCATGCAAAGACGGTGAAAACGCAATGCAGATCGGGATGCCAACACTACGCATATGAGATTTAACCAACAAGTACATAAATGAAAACAATAACAATTCAGATACATGTCCACTGCCAAAGCAAACGGCAAACAAAGACCTTGCTTTTGCAATATATATAAATAAACACAGCATTTGTGTGTGTGTGTCTGTGTATGTACAGTACCAGTCAAAAGCTGTATTTTTACTATTTTCTACATTGTAGAATAATAGTGAAGACATCAAATGAAATGAATATGAAATAACACATATGGAATCATGTAGTAACCAAAAAAGTGTTAAACAAATCAATATATATATATATATATATATATATTCGAGATTCTTCAAAGTAGCCACCCTTTGCCTTGATGACAGCGTTGCACGCTCTTGGCATTCTCTCAACCAGCTTCAATGCTGGAATGCTTTTCCAACACTTGAAGGAGTTCCCACATACTGTATGCTGAGCACTTGTTGGCTGCTTTTCCTTCACTCTGGGGTCAAACTCATCCCAATATTGGTTTAAGGTCAGGTGATTGGGGAGACCAGGTCATCTGATGCAGCACTCCATCACTCTCCTTCTTGGTCAAATAGCCCTTACACAGCCTGGAGGTGTGTTTTGGGTCATTGTCCCATTGAAAAACAAATGATAGTCCCACTAAGTGCAAACAAGATGGGATGGTGTATCGCTGCAGAATACTGTGGTAGCCATGCTGATTAAGTGTGCTGTTGAATTCTTAATACATAACTGACAGTGTCACCAGCAAAGCACCCCCACACCTCCTCCTCCATGCTTCACGGTGGGAACCACACATGCGGAGATCATCCATTCACCTACTCTGCGTCTCACAAAGACACGGCTGTTGGAACCAAAAATCTCACATTTTGAATTATCAGACCAAAGGACAGATTTCCACCAGTCTAATGTCCATTGCTCTTGTATCTTGGCCTAAGCAAGTCTCTTCTTATTGTCCTTTACTAGTGGTTTCTTTGCAAGACCATCAACCATGAAGACCTGATTCTCCTCTGAACAGTCGATGTTGAGATGGGTCTGTTACTTGAACTCTGAAGCATTTATTTGGGCTGCAATCTGAGGTGCAGTTAACTGTAATGAACTTATCCTCTGCAGCAGAGGTTACTCTGGGTCTTCCTTTCCTGTGGCGGTCTTCATGAGAGCAAGTTTCATCATAGCACTTGCTGTTTTTTTGCGACTGCACTTGAAGAAACATTCAAAGTTCTTAACATTTTCCAGATTGACTGACCTTCATGTCTTAAAGTAATGATGGACTGTCTGTCAAGTGTGTGCGTACTGGTAGCGAAGTCAGGTGCAGGAGAGCAGAGATTTGTGAACAGGCGCACACTTTATTTAGCCGAAAGTGCAAAACGCGCAAAAGAGTCACAAGAATTATGTTTAACAATAAACATCTTTGTGAAAAATAACACGGAAAAAACAAGCCAGTCTGGCGCGTCAACAATACACACATAACACAAACAATCTCACACAAAGACATGAGGGGGAACAGAGGAATAAATACATGTAGATTGATTGGAGAATGAAAACCAGGTGTGCAGGGAACAAGACAAAACAAATGGATACATGAAAAATGCCGGTGACGCCGAACGAACAAGGAGAGGAGCCGACTTTGGCGGAAGTCGTGACACTGTCGTTTCTCTTTGCTTATTTGAGCTGTTCTTGCCATAATATGGACTTGGTCTTTTACCAAATAGGACCATCTTCCTTATACCACCCCTACCTTGTCACATCACAACTGATTGGCTCAAATGCGTTAAGAAGGAAAGAAATTCTACAAATGAACTTTTAACAAGGCACACCTTGTTAATTGAGAGAATGCCAAGGCACACCTGGTTGAGAGAATGCCAAGGCACACCTGGTTGAGAGAATGCCAAGAGAGTGCAAAGCTGTCATCGAGGCAAAGGGTGGCTACTTCGATTTGTTTAACACTTTTTTGGTTACTTCATGATTCCATGTGTTATTTCATAGTGACTGATACTGTGTGTATACACACACACACACACACACACACACACACACACACACACACACGTCAAAAGTTGACACACCTACCCATTCCAGGATTTTTCTTTATTTTTACTATTTTCTACAATATGTATTTATATTTTGTTGTGATTCTGTTGTGATCTAAAACCAGTAAATGGTTTTACACAATTACAAAAGAACTCTATGGTAGTGTTAAGTTGTGTACTGAAATGACACTTCTGTAAACCAACAGTGACAACCAATGAAGCATCCATTCAAATGATGCTTATCAACAGCAGCTAATTAACTATCCAATACAATAATTATATCTTACAGTATCTCTCCAAATAAGACTCCCACCAATTTAAGCTAGACAATTATTTGATTAATGACACCAAGCCATATTAATATATTTTTAATACACAAGAAAGAAACAAGATGACAAACTTAACAATTAGGTCCATTACTGCATGACAATAGTTTTGTTGGGGTTAATGAGCAGCTCTCGTCATGAGGACGCTGTTCATCCGAGTGCCAATGACACGTTACAAAGCACACATGCTAATGAGTTAGCTCACCTACTGCACCTACAGACATGCAGAGATGCATTTTGTGTTATCGACGGGTTGGTTTGTGATGTGCGTGTGCAGAATGTGCATGTGTGTGTACAGAATTTGTATCTGTGGTGTGTACAGAATTTGTATGTGCCTGTGCAGTACGTGTGTATAGGTGTAGGTAGGTGTGTGTGTGTCTTAATATGTGTGTGTGTATATGAGCCCAGGCTCCAGTGTGTTATCCATGCAGTAGCTGTAGGTATTAACTGTTCTCCTGATGAGCTGAGAGATAAGGAGAGGCGTTAGGTGGGCCAGCCCCAGCCTGTGGAGGACGATTAATTAATCAAAACAGGACACTTGAATCAGAGCGAAGCCACTCCACAGGGCTCATCATCCCATCGCTCCCCCTCTTTTCTCCCTCCCATCTCTGCACACACACATAGGCTATTCATATACACTGCATGCGCTCCCTCGCACACGCACACGCACACACACACACACACTCTCTCTCTCTCTTTGGCGTGCAGTGTGCTATAGTGGTGGGTGCAAATGACAAATCCAGGGAGGTCATTTCCATATTCACTTAACAGTGGAGTGTCACAGCTCCCGCTCCTTTTTCAACTGAAGCGGTTTTAATCAAAGAGCTACACTACTGTGCCACAAGGTCGTAAATGGCCCTGAAGCACCTTTGAAACACAGTAAGCATTGACACTGGTGTCGCCCGTGAAAAGGACAGGCTTTTATCCCCCTTAAATGGCTTGTAAAAAGGCCCCATTGATTAAACAGTCTTTCTTTCGGGGCGCCATTGTTCCGGAGCGACGACTGAAGCAATGAAACCTCGACGACAAGTCTGTTCTAGCGGCATGTGTGTTTGTGCATGCGCGTGTGTTTCTTTCAATAATGCAGAATGCACTGGAGGTAGGAAATATTTCTTGACATTTCCATTTTCGACCGGTCCTTTAGGAGGAGGAGTCTGGATCCCATAGAGCAGAGCAGTATCAAAACGGATGGAATGCTATTACTGTAATGTAAAAGTCACACACACACACACACACACACACACACACACACACACACACAACGGCAGCGAAAGGAAGAAAATAAAAGCCATGGATCCTAACGGCTTCAATATGAACGCTGTCATCCATCAGAGGTTATTGCCTGTCCTTGTTATGAGTCCTAATCCACTTGTTTCTACCAGTTATTCTCCTGATAGTAGACTAGCTCTCCTCAAGACTAATGGCTCTGGAGTGCTGAGGATAGAGATATACCGTATAGCGAGAGCGCTCTCACACACACCCACACACACACCCACACACACACACACACAAAAGCATGCCAACCGGCACACACATCATGCACACACAAGACATCAGATCCGCTCACTTCCCCAAGGCACAGATATATAGTGCCTTCGTCAGACTGAAGAAGGAGAAGGTACAGCGTCACCACACAACAATGCATCGACTATTTGGTTACCCAAACACCTGAGTACTCACTGATGTCGTATCAAGTGCAGTCATCTCCAAAGGTGTGATTATGGTGTGAGGTTATGTAAGTGTGTGTCTGTGTGCTTGTGTGTGTCAGTGTGTGTCAGTGTCTCCCTCTGTGTAATTGAGCCTGTGTGAGCGTGGCTCTATCAGCCCTCTCTGTGTAGTCTCTCAATTAGCCCTGAGAGGAGGCCCGTGGGGAGGCATTGTTTGAGCTGCACTGGAAGACAAACAGGGCTGCTACCACTGAACACTCCCTGGGAAACACTTGAGACTGCAGCAACACTCAGTCAGTACACGCACATACACACACAATTAAACTTGAAAGCACACACACACACAAAAAAACTATCTGGCGAATGAACCATAACCAAAGACCCAGAAAAATAGAGAGGGCCTAGTTGTTTTCCCACAAATTGTACCCAGTGGGATGGGCCAACAAGGACAGACCAAACAGCATTTGACGAGTGAATCGATATTCTCTCCTGCCACTTTCCATACACACTTCAATGATAACAGCAGCACCAGTGGTCATAGTAATATTTCACTTTGTAACATTGGTCCAATTTGGAAAGGAATACAACCGATTGTTATTGATTGTGTCTCTCCAACTATCTATTTTTCTCTCTCACTCTCATCCCCCCCAACTCTCTCCCTCTCTAGAGACCAAATAGAGGACTTTCAAGTCAAAATATTTATTTCATCCATAATGAGCGATCGTGTACTTTTGGCCTTTTGGAGCTCATCCCCAGTTTTTATACTCCACTGAGAGGAAGGGAAGAGAAGGGAAGACATTCAGGTAGGTCTAATAGCTCTCTCTTCATCTATTCTAGGATGAGCTCAGTTATTTTCATCCTCTTCCAGGGTCAACTAAAATCTCTAGAGGGAGACGAAGATGTACTTTTCATCTCCTTCCAGGAGTCTATTTAGCCATCTGAATGTAGAACTGTAGAGATGACAGTATTGAAAGGGAAAGGAACGCTCAGTGGAGGCTGTTACTGGCCCAGTAAGCCCACGCAGGCTTTGGCCCTCAGTCAACTAAGCCCATTTGTAGTGAAGGAAGGACGTTCGTGGTTGATTAAGAAGTGTCTTGTTCTGAGCACAAGAATAGTGTGTTAGAAAGCACGCGAATAGAATACAGTGTATTACATTAACTTCATTTCCATTCACAGTTTTTATGTAAGGTCGTACCACAGAGTTTCTCAACCCAGATGCGCAACATTGCGAGACTTCCTGGAATGCTTGCGAAACAGACCAGGCCGGGGTTTGGGAAGTCAATGAGAGAAGTAAATAATTCTTCCTTAGTTGTTAATTTTCTCGAACTCTAAAAAGGCACAACCCGTATGCGAGCCAATGTCTTAAGTAGCTGAACATGTTATTACTCCAACCTCGTATTAGTGACAAACTGACACGTTTAAAAAAAATTTTTTTTTTAAGTATATGGATGGAGTACTTTTGATTTGACAGTGAGACGACCGTTAGACCGATGACGTGTTTCTGCACATTAGCTTAGCTAGCCAATGTCACCACGACATGGTCTAAAAGTGTGATCGGTGATTTCTATTTGCAGAAGCAGTTGATGCCCATCTTCATATTGTACTCCTTTGGTCACGACAGTTGTGATGGAAACAGGAAGTTTCAGTACAATTTTATAAATGCCAACAAATAACTTGTTCGCTCGACATGGCGGGATCTTTTTGGGTCAGTATAATTAAATCTGCGAGAAATTGTGATGGAAACGCCTTTATGCGGAAATATTGATAAAATAACCATCATATCAAAGTAAACTTGGGAGTCACACAACGATATAGTGTGGTCCTCCCACTACGACTCAGGAAACCACGCGGTTTATTAGGCTACAGACGAAATGATGAACTTCATGCGGTGGTGAATGCGCACGGTGTTGAGCGTGATGCTCCAATACAAATCAAAGGTCTTATTCTGGTGACATGATGATCAATGCTTGACTGCAGTTTGACAAACACAAATATTCTCGCTTTCATCCATAATAACCTCATCATGTAGACTATCCTACCCGCACTGTATTTGCGAGCTGTTGGCCAGAGTACACGTGCAAATACCAGATTAGGCACATTGGCTATTTAATGCAACAGTTTGTGAAGAAAAAAAAATGTCGTTAGAGTTGAAATTGTGATGGAAACACATTGAACTTTGGGGAAAAGAATTGGCACATGAAAACTTTAAGCTGCAAAATCTAACTTTTTGGCAACCTGACAAAATGCACGTAAAAATGTTAGTTACAGATCTGTCATTTTCAATGAAAGCAAGTCTAAGAAGCAGTAGATGTGTTCTATGTACGCTATTTCTATGCATCCCATTTTTAAGTTGAGTTTTTGTATCTTTTACTTTTTACGGTTGTGTACACCAACTTCAAGCAGCTGAAAATACAATATTTTTGGTTACTGTATGGGAAAATATATTTCACAGCGGTTTAGATTGTATAATGATTATTTCCACTATACTTGCTTTTTTGTCACAAAATGAAATTAGGTGAACAATTAGAATTTTAGTAACAAGGAAAAGGCGGCGCGATTTCTGCATAGTGCATCTTTAAGTACACTGTGTACACTACTTCATCACTCACTGATTCTTATCCGCAACAAGTGGAAACACCACTGGTGGGAAAATGCAACTACAGTATTTTCTTTTTGCAGATTTTAGAATATTTGCATGAAAATCTGTCGCCAATTGGATGGAAACCTAGCTAATGGCCACCTCTATTAATCCTATGACAAACAGTCTGATACTGGGCTCAGAAATCTTACATGACTGACTGGTATTCAGTGGGTATTCATGCCGTGGCATCTTGTGTTTTCTGACTTCCCCCTGTCTAACCCATGCCAATTGGAGAGCAATAACATACAGTGAGTAGGGCAGCAACAAGAGAAACTAATTTCTGGACAAAGGCGGCCGAGCAGAATGGAATGCATTTCTCCTGAGGCTATGGGGGTGGGATTGACGACGACAGAGCGAGAGAGGGATGGATGGAGAAAGTGAGGGATGGAGAAATCACCTTGCGCAGCAGCCCCATATCATTTGCATGGTTTATACTCTCCAAGGCCCTCCATGCAAATGAGTCATAAAGTAGGAATAGAGAGACTTTGGAAGGGGTGTCGGAGGGAATTTATATATGATTGCCGAGGCGCTGAGTGTCCTAAATCATTTTCAATTAGGTGACACTTTCAATATCGAGCGGCTGATTTAGAGATATTAAAACTTCTCCCCTCACTTTGGTTCTTTCCCAAATGGCACCATTTCCCCTATTTAGTGCACTACTTTTGACCATGACCCACAGGGCTCTAGTTCAAAGTAGTACACTATAAAGGGAATAGGCAGGCTTTTGGGACACATCCTCTATCTTCGGCAGAGTTGAAGGAAGGCAGGTGATGCTATTCCTGCAATACTGGGGTCCCCCCTTCTCTCAGCCTCATGTTTTTCTCATCTCCCTCTTCTTAAAGGTGCATATCAAAAATATATTTAACAGGATAATAAAACTGATTGAAAGTATAAAGAAAATGTATTTTTCCAATAATGAAGCATGTTTTTGAGCGAATACAGAGGACATCTGGACAACCATATGCCAGGGCAGCAGCTGATCCCTTAAAAATACTGTCCATAATGTCTATACACACACCATCAGTTTCTGACTGTCCTTGAGTGGCCCAGCCAGAGCCCGGACTTGAACCCGATCTAACATCTCTGGAGAGACCTGAAAATAGCTGTGCAGCTAAGCTCCCCATCCAATCTGACAGAGCTTGAGAGGATCTGCAGAGAAGAATGGGAGAAACTCCCCAAATATATATTCCGGATATATACTGTATATTCTGGACTCTGACATTGCTCATTCTAGTATTTCTATATTTCTTAAACATTTAATTTCGGGGATTTACATGTATTATTTTGTATTGTGAGGTATTACTGCACTGAGCTAGGAACGTAAGCATTTCGCATCGCCCGCAATAACATCTGCAAAGTATGTCACAAATTTGATTTGAAATACGCATCAGAAAACAGACACACAATAGACTAAAAATAAACCGTTATTTGCATGTCGAAAATTCCTATTCCACCAACCAACTGATAACCCAATGGGATCCAATCGATAACCCAATGGGATCCAATCGATAACCCAATGGGATCTGCATTCTTATTACCTCCACATCATGACAACATGTATTGATCTCAATCACTTCAAATCACCCTGGCTAATTCTCATTACAGACAGGCTCCTCCATCTTGACCTTCCTCAATAAAGACCCATCTAACATTAGGTCAGGGGGCATACTCTACTACCACCCTCTCTGGATAGGCTCAACCCCAGCACCTTGAAAGACCCCATAGACACCGTCCTCCCCACCTTTTTGAAGGCAATAAAGTCCAGGGAGGTTAAGATGGACATCTCCCATCTCCTCCTCCTCCCTTCACACCTCCCTCCCTCCTATCTCCATACAGTTAACCTCAACACCTTACGAGACATTACACACACCCTCATTCTGAGGCAATAAAGTCAAGGCTTAGATGGACATCTCCCATCATCCCTTCCCTGTTTGATGGTTCCTCACCCAGCCGAGGCGTCTGGCCCGACAGGTCTGGGTTCAGGTGATAACAGTGGCGTCTGAACAATGGGAATATTGTAAAGCTAATGAAAGAACTGGAGGTGGAGGAATCAGACACATAAATCAGCCTAGCTTGGCACTTGACGGGGGGTTTTCAACAGCAATAAGGGAGGCAATACCTCTCAGAGAAAAGGAGGCTCTCCGCACCTCCTCCCAATCTTGTGTGAAATAAAATGTAAAAAAGCCTTCCAGATGAATGACACTCGCAGCCGCCTGCCAAAGGCACTCTAGAGTGTGTTAAAGTGGCAATGTGTCAATCTAGGAAGGAGTTTAAGCCTGCGAGAGTAATAAGCACAGCGAGGGAGTCGTTTTACCTTTACGGTCTGTCACGCACACACACACGCACACCTTTGGTTTTTCAGTTAGCTAAGATAATGATGGGGGCTCTTAGTAATCACTGTCAATTAAATGTTTCCTATTGTGTTCTGTCTTACCGCAAAGCTTTTCTCTCTCTGCTGCAATGTCCAATTATCAGCAAATGTATCACATTTGCCTCTATTGCATTTTTTTAATAACATTCCCCACAGCCATCTAGGGGTGTGCAGATTGAGTAATTGCCCGCACACTCTCATGGTTAGGTCAACGGGCAAAGAGCCTCCTCTCTCACAGGTTGCTGCCTGAAACAACTTGAACTAAAGTCACTGTCTTAGTATCTGTAGACAGCATGATACAAGAAAATAGAAAGCCATGCCATTGCTCAGCCGTACGAAACGAGACCCAGCGAATTGCTCTTAACCGCTCAAACACAGGCGTACGGACACACAGGAATCTGGCAGTGTAGGATAAGTATCTTCGCCGGGCTAAAATCTCAACACTGTAATTGGCTATGGCGTCATTTCCTGACGGCGGCAAGCGGTCCATAATGAACGTAGAGGGAGGGACGGAGAGGGAGAGGGGGGGAGAGAGAGAGAGAAACGGAAAAGAGAGAGCGAGAGCGAGAGAGAAGTAAAGCGGGTGAGAAACAGTAAGAACGAGAAGGAGAGAGAAACAGTGCGGGAGGGGGGGGGGTAGAGCGAGAGTGATTAGACGTATTCCACAGGTCTTAAATCTCCATTAATCATTGGCGTTCCTTCCATTCATTCCCAATCTGGGGCCTCTGACACTGATAAGGGCCCGTAGAAAAGAGAAGGAAAGGGAGAAGAAACGGAGGGGAGATCCCAGACTTGTTAAAAATAATAAGCTGCTCAGGAGGAGCCACGTGGAGTGGACCGGCGAGACGGGAATCACGGATTCAATTAAAGGCTCGTTAAATCAAGCCCTCCTTGACGACTCCCGTTTTTCTTGTTCATCTACATCGGCCCCAGTGGGTTGCCAGGTCTACACGTCCACCCCTCACGGTCCTGGAGAGGGTCAGGGTCAAGATTCAGCAGGAGGGGGATAAAGGGTGTGGAACCTGGCAACCCGCTCATGTCATTAACCAAAAACCATGGCTGTAAGGCATGAGTAGGCACGGTGGTTGTGGTGATGAAGGAGGTGGAGGGTGGGGGAAAGGCAGCGTGTTTCATAACGACGCTAAACATGCTGATTATGCTGCCGAAGTCATTACGAATACTGCATACTATTATTACGTCACTCTGCCAGAGAGGGGTTTCCCCGGAATCAGTTACGATGTGAAACCATTACCATAATGAAATCCTGAAAAAGCGATATCCTTGTGCCTGTGGGTGGGTCTTGCAGTTGAAGCCATCTACGTCGCATGTAGCCTACGATCCCCTGCCTGTGTAGGATCAAATTCCTTCTGCAGTGGTACCCCTCTATCCGTCTCCCCCTCATTCAACCAATCACTGTCAGTAAAACACTTAAAAGAGAACCATCCCCATACTTTACAATGACCCAAGCCCTTTAACCATTGTCTTGTCAGTGGACATCATGTATTGAATGGGAAGAAAAGCAGGTATCAGACAGACTGGCACACCCACTCTCACATAGCCCTGTGAGATCCCCTTAGGATCACCATATAAATTGAACAGAGCCCTTGACATATCTGACAACACCCACTTCTCTCCTCCGCCACAGCCCCCCCCTCGCTCCGCCACAGCCCCCTCCCTCGGCCACAGCCCCCTCCCTCGCCCGCCACAGCCCCCTCCCTCGCTCCGCCACAGCCCCCTCCCTCGGCCACAGCCCCCTCCCTCGCTCCGCCACAGCCCCCTCCCTCGCTCCGCCACAGCCCCCTCCCTCGCTCCGCCACAGCCCCCTCCCTCGCTCCGCCACAGCCCCCCTTCCTTCCCTGCCTCCTCCCCATCCCTCGCTTTGCCACAGGGCAGTGGAGTAATAGGATCCCTGGGTGAACTGACCCCCACATATCTAAAGGGCTGACACACACACACACACACACACAGTTACAAAGGAAATGGAATGGAGGCGAAGACGGAAGAGAGAAAAAAAAAGAGAGAGTGGAGGAGTGTGATGGGAGAAGAGAGAGAGAAAAAACAAGCGGCCAGCCTTGTGTGAAAGACATAATTGAAAATGTCAAAAGATGTAAGGAATGACAGCAATGAACTGGCTGAGCATGGCGATGCAGTCTGTCAGATCAGAGAGAGGCTGCAACCCTGAATGGATTTGTTCAATCTCTCACACACACTTTGTCTATTTCCTCCCCTTGTAATCTTGTGTCTCTGTGCTACCTAACTCACAGTATTAACAGGCTTTTTGGGCACATACTGTATATCTGCCCTCATGATAATGGGTTTGTTAGTGTGAAGCAGGCACATGTAGAGACTAACACGTGCACGTGAGTGTACGTATAACACAGAGGGGTCGTCTGTGTTACCACATCTCCGGCCCTTGAAACAGACACAAAGCCTACTCCCCCCTCTTCTTCTCTCCATCTCTCCGTCCATCCATCTCGACTTCTTCAAAAGGTGACCCTCAGCCTGTGTGTGGCTCTAGCCAGGCCTTATTATTTAATCTATCCCTCCAGCCTTCGCTACTTCTTCAAAGATGTGACCCTCCACCCCGTGTGTGCATACATAACAGATCATTCACTTAGCTATGCTCCCATCTGATAGAAGCCATCTCATTTTAGCTGGTTAGTGATATTCATTCGAGGAATAACCACGTGCGGTATCAGATCCTGAACATGTCTCACGGGTACAGGACAGCTCTCTGAGAAACATTGAACTGAGAAACATTGCCAAATAAGGGGGCTACAGGTAGCCCAGAAGTTAAGAGTGTTGGTCCAGGAATCGAAAGATCGCTGGTTCGAATTTCCGACCTGGCAATGTGGAACAATCTGCCATTCTGCCCTTGAGCAACAACTGCTGCCCGGGTGCCGATGACATGGACGTTGATTAAGGCAGCCTCCCACACCTCTGTGATTCAGAGGGGAAGAATGGCAGATTGAAGACCCATTATAGTTGAATGCATTCAGTTGTGAAACTGACTAGGTATCCCCTTCCCCATCCTTTATAAGCCCTTCTAAGTTCATGTCACACCGCTCCTCCATTGGCTTCCAGACGAAGCACACATCATCTTCAAGACCCTGGTGCTTGGCTACGGAGCAGCAAGGGGAACTGCATCCCCTTACCTTCAGGCTATGCTCAAACCCTACACCCCAACCAGAGCACTCAATTCCCACTACCTCTGGTCTCTTGGCCCTCCCACCCCTACGGGAGGGCAGCTCCTGCCCAGTCCAAGGTCTTCTCTGTCCCGGAACAAGCTTCCCCCTAAAGTCCAAAAAGTGGAGTCCCTGCACATCTCCGGGAAAACTTCAGAAACCCTTCCTCTTTGAAGAGCATCTTAAATAACTCACGGTGCCCCGACACCCTCTTTCCCCACTAGTACTGACTTTTCTAATAAATACTTTGTTGAGGGAAAATGTACATGATACAATTGTGACGTGTTGCTGCCTCACCTAGCTATCTGAAGATGGAATGCACTAACTGTAATTTGCTTTGGGAAAGAGCGGCTGCTAAATGACTGGAATGTAGAAAACCTCAGGGAGAACTTGGAATCAAAACAATGAAAACAGTATGAGCGTTATGATGAAAAAAAACCTGCCAACTCTGTGTTTTATAGCTGAGGAGAGTTAACAAAAATGACTGTTGTCTGCTAATATTCTCCGCCACAATGCATATTTGAAGACAATTAGCTACCATTTTCCCTTGAGAGAGAGCGCTGAGCGAGCGAGAGAGCACTCTGAGAAAGAGAGAGAGAAGGAAAGATCATAATGTAGCGTCTCCTGGTTACAACGACCTCTCTATATGGAAAGAGCAAGGGAGCGACATAATTATAATTATTTTGTTTCGATCTCAGTTCGTCTAATTTGGCAGAGCGATCAGTTGTCTCTGTCTTTATAATGGGCAATCAATTCCCTAACATGAACTTGTGGCATTTTTTTTCTTCAGTCCATCAATGACGTGAACGACAGAAAGACCTAAAGCTTGTGCAATTTCCCAAAAATATATCAAGTTTGTCCATCTGTTCAGAAATATGGTGTGTTGATACGTCTCTCTATGGACAAACTGCCTAAAGCTATTGAGTGTAGATCAAGATATTGAGCGATGCTCATCCACCACCAAAAGGTCAGATAACTTACTACTGCTATAGGCCTTGGGGTGAACTCGGGGTTAAAACTGTCCCCAGGGCTAGCTTAACCCTTCTCAGCCTAGCAGGTTAAGCAGAACACATTACTATATCACAAGCTGAGCTATGCTACAGTAACCCTGCTCTGGACTAAACAGGGTCAGCGAAGTCCAGGGCTCAGGATCAAAATGAAGGTGTGAAATATGGCTTAGACCTGGGCTATAAGAAAGACTCAAATGGTCCAGTGGCACATGCCCTTATATGTGAAAGCTGTGGCGGATCTTCTCACGCCGAACAGTAGTAAGAATGATCGAGTTGGTATACCGTAGGCCTATCAGCAACAACGATTTGATTCAGTAAAAAAGTGACATCAATGTTTCTTACCAAAAAAACTAAAGTGTAGCCTCTGGCCAGGAGGAAAGACAAAGCAAAGAGAAAAGCCCTGAACACACACAATACAAAGGCTGTTCCTCCTCACCGCCTGTAGGTATCAGTTATATTTACATTGTACCCTCCCGGAAGAGAGAGAGAGAGAGAGGGATGAGAGGAAGAGGGATAGGGTAGGTAGGCAGGAATGGCTTATTTGAGATTTGAATTACACAGCTAGAGCAGAGTCGCCAACCCAAATTAAACCCTTAATGGCCATATTAACACCCCTGCAAATACATAGTGGCTGGATGGGTGATGGTGGGTGTGTGTGTGTGTGTGTGTGTGTGTGTGTGTGTGTGTGTGCATTCACGGAACACACATGATGCATTCACATTGTGGGAAGGCTGAGCGTGAGAAAGAGTGCAGACACAGCAGACAATGCCGAGGCGAGGGACACCCGGTAATGGGATAAGTGGTGGGTTGCAAACGTGTCAACTAGACTGTGACCACTGTGTTAAGTATGCAAATGAGACATCAGCCAGGGCCCCGGCATGGGCCATCTAGCCTACCACTGTGACACTGTGTGAGTGTGAGAAAGAGAGACTGCGTGTGAGAGAGGGTGAGGGTGTGTGTGTGTCACAGTGAGGGTTAACATACTATACGGGAGAGAGAGGTTTGACCTTGATTGTCTGTGGTTGTGCCAGGAAAGGTCGAAGGTCAATTCCATTTCAATTCAGTTCAGTTAAGAGATTAATTGAAAATGTATCTTCAATGAGGTTATTTTCCATGTTTGAAATGAAATTTCAATTCACCTCCTGTATAGTAAAATTGAAATGGAATTGACCCCAACCTAACCCTGGTATCCAGTCAAAGATTATAATGGAAATACATTCAACCAACAATAAACTCGTTCCATAGAAATGGAGTTTTATGAATAACTTACAGTATGTCTGACTGTCTGGATACTGCTGCAGCTGTACAAGTTCTCCTGACTTCACAATGAGATACACTATTCACTAGTGAGTATTGTACAGAAGCTCACCATCGCCACATCTCCATGCTATCCAAAACCAAACCGTTCCCACAGTGTATCGTAGCCTTCAGTCCCACGCTTGTGATATTTCACAGACAAGCCCAGGATATTCAAATCTTACGACTTTGAGGATTCTCCTCTGGAAATACAATGCAGCCCTGATGCAGCTCTGATTGTAGGCTAAAATGGCTGAATAGGAGAGGCAATTCAAGGCTGATATGTTTTACGATGCCATCCACATACTCACTCTACAGCCCTCCTAAATCACAGGCAATCTTGGCAGTGGTTTGTGTTTCGTTCTGTGTTTGCATAATCAAAAACCTTGGTCCAATGACATCGTTTTGGCTGTTCTGCATTGTGTCGATATGTTGTGTTGTTGTGTGAAGCCTGGTATCACAGTGCAACATTACTCGGTGAGCCAATTTGCACAGTGTCTTTTTTTGATCTGCCAACTGTACAGCAGGGGAGGTTGTTTGTCCCTTTGTCCATAAACAAAAAAGACAAAAAGGGGAAATTTATGGCGAGTGACTGAAAAAGAAAAGGAACGGCTTCCTGATGAAATGGCTGCGACTCTTTTGAAGAAATGTCAGGAGCCCTTAAGATTCAGAAGAAAAAACCTCCAACACATTTTTCTTTGTCCTTTCAGCCCTCTCTACCCCACTCCTCCATCCTTCCCCTCTCCTCCTCCTACCCCACTCCTCCATTGTTCCCCTCCTCCTACCCCACTCCTCCATCCTTCCCCTCTCCTCCATTGTTCCCCTCCTCCTACCCCACTCCTCCATCCTTCCCCTCTCCTCCTCCTACCCCACTCCTCCATCCTTCCCCTCTCCATCCTTCCCCTCTCCTACCCCCCTTTTCTAATTTTCCTGAGGACGGAGGAGGTTGGCACATGACATTGATTTCCATCAGGCTTGCAAATAACCTCCGCCTGCCGTCCGCATTTACCTTTTTGCGTTTTTGCTGCAAGTTTTCCATCAGCGTTGGAGCGGGAGGCTGAGGCCGGGACTCAGAAAGCATATCGTCGGGATGACAAATGCGCTCAGGTGGGGCAATGGCAGGGCTGGGGGGAGAAAGGATGAATGAGAGAAGGGGACAAAGAGAGAAATAGAAACAGATGGGCAAACCAGACAGGAGCGCCACTGCAGCTCTCTATTCTGTCATAAGCTGTGTATGTGTTGGTGTGTGTGTGTGTGTGACTGATGGCCTTCCATCTGATTCCGGGGCAGAGAGGGAGGAATAATAAAACACCAGAGCTCTGACACCAATGGACTGCAGGTTCCTAATTAACTCTATATAAGACAAGAGGCAGAGACAGCGCGTGAAAGAGAAAGACAGCATATGAGAGAGAGAGCGCGCGCGAGAGAAAGACAGCGAGAGAGAGAGACAGCGAGCGAGAGAGAGAGACAGCGAGCGAGAGAGAGAGACAGCGAGCGAGAGAGAGAGACAGCGAGAGAGAGAGAGAGAGAGACAGCGAGAGAGAGAGACAGCGAGAGAGAGAGAGAGAGAGAGACAGCGAGAGAGAGAGAGAGTGCGCGGCAGAGAGACAGACAGCGAGCGCGCTATAGAGAGAGACAGACAGCAAGCGCAAGAGAAAGACAGCACGTGAGAGACAGACAGCGAGCGCGAGAGAGAGACGGCACGTGAGAGAGAGTGCACGACAGAGAGAGACAGCGAGCGGGAGAGAGACAGCACGTGAGAGAGACAGCGCGAGAGAGACAGACAGCGTGCGTGCGCGAGAGAGACAGCGCTCGCGAAAGAGAGAGAGACAGCGAGCGAGAGAGAGACAGCGAGAGAGAGAGAGACAGCGAGAGAGAGAGAGACAGCGAGAGAGAGAGACAGCGAGCGAGAGAGAGAGTGCGCGGCAGAGAGACAGACAGCGAGCGCGCTATAGAGAGAGACAGACAGCAAGCGCAAGAGAAAGACAGCACGTGAGAGACAGACAGCGAGCGCGAGAGAGAGACGGCACGTGAGAGAGAGTGCACGACAGAGAGAGACAGCGAGCGGGAGAGAGACAGCACGTGAGAGAGACAGCGCGAGAGAGACAGACAGCGTGCGTGAGAGAGACAGCGCTCGCGAAAGAGAGAGAGACAGCGAGAGAGAGAGAGAGACAGCGAGAGAGAGAGACAGCGAGAGAGAGAGAGAGTGCGCGGCAGAGAGACAGACAGCGAGCGCGCTATAGAGAGAGACAGCGAGAGAGACAGACAGCAAGCGCAAGAGAGACAGCACGTGAGAGACAGACAGCGAGCGCGAGAGAGAGACAGCACGTGAGAGAGAGTGCACGACAGAGAGAGACAGACAGCGAGCGGGAGAGAGACAGCACGTGAGAGAGACAGCGCGAGAGAGACAGACAGCGTGCGTGCGCGAGAGAGACAGCGCTCGCGAAAGAGAGAGAGACAGCGAGCGAGAGAGAGACAGCGAGCGAGAGAGAGAGTGCGCGGCAGAGAGACAGACAGCGAGCTCGCTATAGAGAGAGACAGCGAGAGAGACAGACAGCAAGCGCAAGAGAGAGACAGCACGTGAGAGAGAGTGCGCGACAGAGAGAGACAGACAGCGAGCGGGAGAGACAGACAGCGTGCGTGCGCGAGAGAGACAGCGCTCGCGAAAGAGACAGCGCGGGAGAGAAAGACAGCACGAGAGAGAGACAGCGAGCACAAGAGAGAGACAGCACGTGAGAGAGACAGTGCGCGACAGAGAGAGACAGACAGCAGGCGTGAGAGAGAGAGACAGCGCGAGAGAGACAGACAGCGAGCGCGAGAGAGACAGCACGTGAGAGAGAGACAGCACGTGAGAGAGAGACAGCGTCCGAAAGAGAGAGACAGCGACCGAAAGAGAGAGACAGACAGCGTGCAAGCGCGAGAGAGAAAGACAGAGAGAGAGAGATCGAGCGCGAGAGAGTGAGACAGCGCACGAGAGAGACAGCGTGCGAGAGAGAGAGAAAGGATAGTGTACCAGAGAGGAGAGAGTGCGAAAGAGACAGCGCAGAGAGAGAGAGCGTGAGAGAGAGCGCAAGGAGAGAGAGATAAAGAGAGCGAGAGAAAGAGAGAGAGAGGATTTGTGATGGGATTAAAACAAGGGAGCCTATACCTCTTCACGTCAACCCAACACTGACACATCACCACATCTCATGTTACACCTCACACAAGCGTCTATTCAACTCTCTGGGGATTGAGTACACGATGTTCCTCCACTCTCTGGGGATTGAGAACACGATGTTCCTCGTCTGAGGGATAGCCTGCAGTATCACTGGCTGTTGTTTTGTGTGGATGTGGTGCCCAGGTCATCTGCAGTGACGAGTGACCTTTGAGTCTACTCTGAGTGTTGATTACATTCGTCTACTGTTGTTGGTCATGTCATACATTGGTCCAGCGTGGAGGATGGGGTTTGGTGGCAGAAGGGGTTTGGTGGCAGAAGGGTACGTACACACGTGTGTGTGTGTGTGTGTGTGAGAGACAGGGACACAAAGTGGGTGGGCAGGGGGGGACATAATGGGGTCAGTGAGCCAGCCAGGAGGGCTAGTTGTGGTTCACTCGAGGCAACCTGAGAAATCCCTTGACTTCTTCACCTTGTATCAACACCCCAATCAAAGTGCAGCCAGGGAGAAAATTAATTTGTTATTACCGGATTATATTATTGGGTTTGGCTTGGAGTGTGATAAATATTCCACATCCGCGTTTCATCAGTGGCAGGGCAGGCAGACCAGGGCTGCATGGGTTAGGGCTGAGGCTGGGAGGGGAGGGCTGTAATCACCTGAGTCGTCCCCATGAATATAAAGACTGGCGTTGGTAATATGCTGGCAGAAAGTAATTTTCTACAGTGCTATTCCCTCTAGTCTACACTCGGCAGGCAGGCGCGCGCGCACACACACACACACACACACACACACACACACACACACACCCCCGAAATCAATGGCCATTCTTTGACAATGGGTCCGGGGAGTTCAGCTCGAGCATCGAGGTGCACACACCCACACACAAACCCACATGAGCCGTGGGCTTTCTTTCAAATAAACTTGAGCTGACTGGATTCATCAAGCCAGCCCTTAGTCCTCTTTTCGTTCTTTCATTTCCCCCACTCCTCTCCTCCAAACAGCAAGGGTTTCGTTCTTTCATTTCCCCCACTCCTCTCCTCCAAACAGCAAGGGTTAAAGACATGTGCCTCTGAGCGCCCCCCCGCCACCAAGATTCTTGCCAACATTCCACAAACACACCAGCCTCATGATGGAATTTAGAGGCCATTAGAGAGGAGAGAAAATGAAAAATGATATTTTGAAAACCGCCCCTGGCAGCAACAACCCAACAAAATAAATAAATATACACAGCACAAGAAAGATGGACATTTCTAGCCCTAAATCAAATCTTAGGTTATGTACCCATGACTCAAAATAGACTGATAAGAGCTTTAAGGGGAGGGTAGGGTAAACAAAATGTATCATTACCAAATTCATGAGGTCCAGAAATCCCAAACGTGGGTCTGCATCTTCCTACAGGGCAATGTTATTATTTCTCTCTACCCGGGAACAAATCTGTGTGCTCAGTGACCAAGTCTCGGAAAAGGGCACATTTGCATACAGTCCATAAGGAAACGCAAGTCTGATCATATAAATGTAAATAAGGTGAACTTAACTTGTATTTTCCTTGACAAAACAGTGATAAGATGAGTGAGAGAGGGGTGGATGGAGTGGCGAGGGCTCAGAGCGGGCTGATGAATCAGAATGTGCATTGCTGTCAGAAATAAATTAGCTTCAGCCCATGGTGAGGGTAAACAGGCAGGAGGGTGTAATACCACCGACATATAGCAGGGGGCAGTGTAGCAACACTATCAGCAGAGCAATAGCCTATACACATGTACTGGAAAGCATGAGCACGGTCAATAAATGAATCCCTACCAAAACATAGGCTGTGAATTCTTAAAATCAATAACAACCTGTACATTTTCCCCCAAATAAACTACATTCACTGATTTTGCTACAAAATAAATATTGCCGCAGCAATTTGCCTTAGTTTCACAAAAAGAACAGAGTTGTTCCGTGCCTTCCTGCACTACAGTATGTGATGTGACTGCCCAGAGAAAAACATCAACCTTCTCAGAAAATGAAAAGGACACAGCCTGAAGCGCCGCTGCCCATCTTAGACGGCAAGAAACAAAAAATACAATCTGTGTGGATGCCAACCTGGTCCATCCGTATAACTGCCTATTTCATTGACATGACTTTCACGGCACCATTTCCTCTGGTTTTTGTTCTATGTGGCCACCCTTGGCTTGCACCTGCCCACCCCTTACCAACCCCCTACTCCCTTGTCTGTCTACTTTCATTGTTTGTGATTTATTATGCATCACCCCCCCATCCCGAATACATTCCACTGGAGCTGGCTGCATGCCAACAGTCCCACCCTCCTACCCTCACCCAACCCTATGGCCTTACAGTGTGCACACCCACCCATACATCACCCACACCCCCTTAGCGGACCCATACACCACCACCTTAGCCCTCAGGGACAGCAAAGAGGACGAACTGAGGAAGACAATACAAGCTCTCCTTAACTTGGCTCAAGGACGGTGAAGCGAAAGCCGCACATTTCACCTGCCAGTGTAACCAAACCTGAGACCTTGCAAAGCGTCTCTGACGTCACAGAACCACTGCATTCTAGCGTCCGTCTGTGTGATTTCACTCTCAATTTGTCTTGCTATCGTCACACAACACATTACTACAGTGTTAGCTTCACCCTCCAACCAATGAGCCAGTGTGGTCCATCACCCCCCAAAGCAGGCCAGTGTGGTCCATCACCCCCCAAAGCAGGCCAGTGTGGTCAATCACCCCCCAAAGCAGGCCAGTGTGGTCCATCACCCCCAAAGCAGGCCAGTGTGGTCCATCACCCCCAAAGCAGGCCAGTGTGGTCCATCACCCCCAAAGCAGGCCAGTGTGGTCCATCACCCCCAAAGCAGGCCAGTGTGGTCCATCACCCCCAAAGCAGGCCAGTGTGGTCCATCACCCCCAAAGCAGGCCAGTGTGGTCCATCACCCCCCAAAGCAGGCCAGTGTGGTCCATCACCCCCCAAAGCAGGCCAGTGTGGTCCATCACCCCCCAAAGCAGGCCAGTGTGGTCCATCACCCCCCAAAGCAGGCCAGTGTGGTCCATCACCCCCCAAAGCAGGACCCGGGCAGCTCTTTTGTTCCACTCTTTTAGCTCCCTGTTTCCATCTGAAAACAGCAAACACTCACAACATTCACTAAGCTAAACAACCCGCCACCTCCCTGGAGATGCAGCATGCCTCATCCTTGCTTCCTGTGTGTGTGGTGCCAAGTTGAAACGAATATGCAGCTGTCTTTTAATCAAAACTAGGGTAATTTGTATACCGGCAGGGCGGGGGCGGCAGCCCCTCCTCTCCGAGGGCCGTCTGAGGGCTGGCTATTAGCCAGGAGATGGAAACCAAGGGAGTGTCCTGGCGTGGTTATGAATGCCGGTAATGAGGTGTGTGTGTGCATGTCGAAGGGTGATAACATGGCTGGAAACAAGCAAAATCAGAATTAAGCAAACGAACAGATGGACGATGGGGCATTAACATAGATCAACAACAAACAGGGGTACGGAACGCTCTTCCGTTCGCGGAGCGGGGCTCTCAAGGGTAAAGTGGGCAGAATAAGGGGGCGACTGGGTGTCTGGGGGGGCGGGGTCCCGCTGCCACCAGACGAACCGTGGGTGTCGAAAACCACCCAAAACACAGATTTTCAAGCGGCTTATTAACAAATGGCGAGGGACAGAAAAAACGAAACATTCATGCTTTAAAATGCGATGCCATTAACAATCCCGCAATTAATTAGCGACAAATTACCTTGTGTTGATTATTTGCGTCGGGCGGGGGGAGAGGAGCGGGCGGGCGGGGCTGGCGATCTTTTGTTTTGGTGGCGATCGTTTGTTTTGGCTTGAATGGGCTGTTTTTCACAGACGAGGGTGGGGAGTAGTGTCGACAGACTGACTAGACGGACTTCTCCTGTGCTGCGTGTCTGAGCCTCTGGAAGAGAGACTGAGGAGACTCACTGAGGAGGATGTGGGTTAGTTAAACATGGGAGAAAAGAGAAGGAAATTTCCTCTGGTGCAATATTACCAATACAGACCGCATATCAGCCTATGAACTCTGCCTAGCAACGACATAGCGAGCAACCAGTACGACTACATGCAGAGTGATTGTAGAGGCACCAGACAGTCAGCACTGTGACTGTATGTACGCCATCTTCCCTCTCTACCACCCAAACAACGCTTCCTCTACACGACGACACGTCTGTGTATATACGATGACGGGTTTCAGAAGCGAACTGTCTCGGTGCCAAACGACCATGGCACAATGCCACATTAAAGCAGTGCGTTGTGAATACGGTGTGGCTGGCAGTCTGGCATGCATTGATGCGGTGTATGAGTCCCTATAGACCGAACCCGCTGTTAAACTTGGCATGAGTACCAACGTTGACTGGAGGGAAAAAGGTGTGGTTTGGTCAGTTCCCCTTCCTGAAGCCCACCCTCAGCTCAACATTGGTGCTCAAGACGCCATCCCTCACTTTCCCATTGCATAGTTTCTCATGACAGACTGACTGTTGACATAAACGTTAACAAAATCTAGATTTAGTTCTGGGTTACCCAAGACTACCCATTGCATTAATGTCGTAACATAAGTATCAATTTCAATGCTTTATTTATGAGCAACGATACTGAATTGTCCTACTAACTCCCATCCATTACAAAAGGCACAGATAGTCAACCACAGACCACACACCCTGTCAAAAAAATAACTGAAACCCTATTGAAACCCTGCCAAATGTGCAATGTCGACGTCTGCTGCCCCCAGCCTCCAGCGTGTGTACATTAGGCTGTGTGATTGTCTCATTAATGCAGACCACCTAGTGTTTCCCAGTGTACTACAGCATGTTGACTCCCCTGGTACCGTGTAACAAACACTGGTACTGCAGCAACATGGGGGCATCGCCCTGACACACACAGCACGCGTGCACACACACAGCACACGTGCACACACACAGCGCCAGAGAGAACTGTCTGGGAGAAAAGACTAGGGCTCCCTTGAGCGCTATAAGCTCAATGGGGTTTCTCGCGCTGTCTGACAAGGGTCGCAGAAACATGGTTGAAAAACAAACCAATCTACAGCTGTTTGATTACTAACTAACAAGTATGGCGCTACAATGCCCAGCCTCTCGCGAAGCACACACACACACACACACACACACACACACACTCGAACACTCCATCAAAAGTGTCACTGAATGGCAAATTAATAGAATTACACCGTCACACAAAAGCGGTGTTTTGGAAAATAAAAAGTTAGGGGAGGAGGGAGTGTGTGTGTTTGGGCACTGAGTGAACACTCTGCTGCTATGGATCTGAGAGCAGCACATGTCCCTCTCCATCTCTAAGGGATACGCAGGCGGCTCCGTGCTGGAAAGAGTGTGAGATAATGAGCTGCTCTTTACCTGGCAGTAGCAGACAGAGCAAAATCCAAAACGTACTAGCCAGAGGAAAGGGCGTGAGGGAGGGAGGGAGCGAGAGCACCCACCCGGCTGGCTGGTTCGGGGGAAAAAGGTGAGAGAAAGAGCCACACACAGCGGGCGCCATTTTGACCCCGACGTCTCGCCATTTTACAAGAGAAGAGAGCGGGTATGAAAAGTCCCTGACCCACACACACTTCTAAACAAAAGCATTTGCATACCAAAACAATAAGCTTCGCTCTTCACTGCCAAGAGGATTCCCTTAATTAGCCAACAGACGACTTGGGTTGAGTACAGAATGTTTTCACGGCGTCCTTCATCGATGGTTGTGGAGTGGTTGAGATAACTACTAAGTTATTCTGCGTTCATACCAAGTGGGGAACTAAATGTAGACTGGGAGAAACGAGTCGTGTGCGTTCACGTGCTTTGAACTCGTTGAGAATGACGTTTGGCTAATGGCAAACAGGCTCCGTCAACTATAAACCAAAAGTACAGCTTTCGTGCTCGTAAACAGTGTTTACATACACTATAAATAGATTGTCATACATTTCATAAATAATGTTTTGTTGTTCCATTTAACTGCTGAAAATGCTGTTACCAAGGTCATTTCCTTGGTAGGCTCAGCATGTGGGAGAAGTTGGAGCTCAGAGAGGAGATGAGTTCCCCCACTAGTAATTACGAGTTGGAGGGGCATATGCTCATATCTGCGAATTTACGAGATGTTTTAAGCACAGCATTTAGGTAACAATCTGGTATATGTACAAATATATCTACAATACGGCAGGTGTCATTCATATACACAACATTTACACAGCCTGCACACCTCATCAACTTGAACAAAGTTGTGAATAACCCATCACCCACCTCTTTTCCCTAGTAGTAGTCAGCATCTGCATCAATGTCAGCAGGGTAGATGATTAGGCTTATTCCGTTTTCAGGCAGGTCTTTCAAAACTAGCCTGGGAGGAGGCAGGGAAAGGCAGAGAGCAACTGTGAGATAGACTGACCAGCTAGTTAAACATGCCAACATGGATTTAGGAACTGATGGAACTCGGCAGCTGAGAAAAGATGACAGGAGAGGTATGAATGAGTGTACCCAGTGTTGCGTGAACAAGGTGTGATTCGTGAAGCTCCGGTTTGAAGCGTTGTCACGCCGCAGGACATGGCCTGACGTGAGCTAGTTGCTATTTTCCCACTCTACAGTACCTGTCTGGCGTTGACAACTGAATAGTTGTCAGAACTGCAAATGTATAGGCTACTGTGAAATTAATACATCCGTTCTAGAAAACAAAAAGTAGCCTATAGACCTACACATTTGCCTTGGAACATTTTGGAATAACATTGTAGCTTCTCTACTGTAGTTTATTATCCAACATTGTTTATTAGGCCTATGAAGGCAGTTAAATACAATGACCACCTTCCAATACTAGAATGTTTCCATTAATTATATTCGCCAAAGATGTGACTGCAACGGTACACCTACATCACCAAACTTGAAAATATTTACAAGTTGTTGACTTTTTCATTGCAATTGGGAAGGCATATTTTACCCCCATCAGACCACTTCCAGTATTATATTGTTTTCGAAATACCTTGTAACTTGGTTCCCCTCATTACGACTTTGAAAAAATACTTTGTTATGACGATGAAACCCAAACTTCAATGGTAAAGCTTTGGCAAAAAGCCTTTTTGGTAGTTTTTCCGAAATGAACACGTGAACTTGTTTCGCAGGGTTTCAGACACGCCAAATTGCCTATGAGGAAAGGGGCTTTTGTGATTGGTTGAGTCAGGTCAATAATTGACCATCAATACTGAATAAGTGTAAACAATAAAAGTCTTTATTTCTTTGAGATAGGTTAAGATGAGTCTTTGATATGCTATCATACCATAAATTACACAACAATAAACATTGCAGTAACTTTTGTCATTTATGTTATGCGAGCTACATGGCTGAATGAATAGTACTCTCGGTTTTGACCTCAGTCCATAAGTTTTTAGCTGAGTGATGAACTGTGTTTGGCTGAATGGCACATTTATAACTTTTTGGAATAAATGTTTAGTAGGGAAGATAAGGGAGTTATAGGTCGACTACACCCAGAATGCAAAACTGTCAGGGGAACTAAATATGACTTCAAACTGGGTATACAGGCAACATATTCTTCCTCCCTGTAGTCCTACTCTGCATCATGTCCAAAAAGACAGAATATAAATCTAGATTCATACAATTCTCTATAAATAAAGGGGACATAAAGTATGGAGATACTGCTAAATACAACCAAAGAGGGTCTACATAGGTTTTCCTTGCCTGGCTACCCAGACTCAAAGGCTAAGCCAACTGACGTTAGTTTCTTCTCCGTAGCGAGAATGTCAGGAGAACAAGGGGTGTGTTTAGAAGCCTATGAGCGTCACCTAACTCAAAAGGGTACATAAGAAGCATAAACAGAAAGGATATTTATTTGGTTTGCAGAAGAGAAAACACATTAGGGAGAAAACAGGTGTGTTCCCTACACCCAAATCTAGCTAATAAAACAACGCAATAATATTATAATAACAACAACACAACAGTAAATGTCACAAATATGACATTGGCATATTGGTATAGACGGGATCATTTGACAAGAGGTCTTACTGCTCCACATTGCATTGCTGTTTTACTGTGCAGCGCAGACGTGTCAAAATTGACAAAGAACCTACACCCTACCTCCCAATATCTAGACAACACAACACTACGTAGACCAGGTCATTTCAACCAGGTCTTTCTAGTTTAACTAAATGTTGGTCTGCTATACTTAGATAGCTGGTCTGTACACTTCTTCTGTGTGTTAGAATACTGTGGCATCCCATCTCCCTAGGGGACATCTTGTACTGTTTACCCAACAGCTCTGACCGACAACGAGCTACACTAGAACTTCCAGCTAACAGAAACTCTGTTTTGGCAGTTGATCATGTAAAAATGGTTATACAACTTGATATTGGTATGTACAGTGTGTGTGTGTGTGTGTGTGTGTCACGTGGTGTTTGCATATTTGGGTGTATGTGTTTGTGTGTGTCACATTAGTTGCCAGCCATTAAAGTGATGGTATGTTCCACAAAATGAGTCCCTTTTGCATCCCTTTGATATTTAAAGTTGAAATTGTGCACCAATTAAAAAGCCTGTTTAAATGAATGAAATAAAATGAGATTTTTTAAAATATGAATAAGACTTGACAAAGTGCCAAAATTCTGCATTTTGACATGTCTCATAATATTTAGACATTGATCAGCTTCCATACTCATTTGCATAGACTACCTAAATAACGTTGAATAGTTGAAAGTAGCCTAACTAACTGTTCTTACACAAGCTGTATGTGAAAGTACATTTGGAGTGAGATTGGGTTTATGTAGGCTATTGACATCTGATTTGCCCAAAGGTATACTATCATTCATCCATGGTTGATTGGAACTTATCATTAGCCCTATGAATAGGATGCCATATTCATTATATTAAAACTAGAATCCGCAGTTGAAACCACAACAAAGCCGCAACCCCGCCTCTGTTTTGATTAAAAGCTGAGGGATGGGCCTCCAGATATGTAATCACTTTTAAATTCATAGACCGAGCTATGGCTTGCAAGGACCATTATATCCATTATATCAAAAAGATAGTTTTAACCATGTTTTGAGGCTATACAGTGTAGCTTACATGTATGTTGTTTACAAATATTGGAATAAAACAATTTTAGATTTAGGGTTCTGATGGGGTACAACAGTTGAACTAAGCTCATGAGGCATTTATAAGTTGTATTCTCGAGGAATCAAATTGGTATATACAATTTATTTATGAGTCCAAAAATGTATCAAACAACTGCAGATTGCCACTTTAATATGACACTTTTACCTTTAGATAGTATTTTATGTGCATTCAGCAAGTATTAACACCCCGACTTTTTCCTACGATGGAGGTGCAGACGTGCCCAGCAGCTCTCTTCCTCTCACTCACTCCCTCCCGTCATAATAGTTTGTAGCTCAAAGCGTTCAGATTCTACAGACAAAAGTTGGCACAGTCAGTACAGACTTCAGACGAGTCCCGTGAAGCTAGTGGGGTCGTGAAGCTAGTGGGGGTCGGGAAGCTAGTGGGGGTCGGGAAGCTAGTGGGGGTCATGAAGCAAAAAAATACCCAGACTCTTTGGACTCTGCAGACGTTTTAGTGAGAAAAAGAGATTTTCGGGGATGTCTCCTGGTCTGACAAACACCGCTGTAACTCTGACACCTTCCAGCGCAGATGCGGAAGGACGATTGAGAAGCAGGCGTCTAGCTTGAATAGAAAGAGTTGTATTGGTATGCTAATTAGATTGAAGCACAGGCACGTCAATCGACTATGGGGTAGGAGACCTTGACAGTTCCAGTACAGGAACTAAGTGCCAGAACACTAGAAAGCTATGTATGCTAAGCTCTGGTTGGTTGGTTCTTTGAACAGACCTAACAGGAATAGAGGTCCAGAATAATATAATTGTTCTATACAAGTGTGGAGTGATGAAAGGAGCATTCACCAAGGGCCAAGAGGGGCCCTGAAGGGGCCAGGTGCATTCTGGGAAGGAAACAGTCGGTCCTCCAGTAAACAGGTGATTTGACATTCCCCTCTTTCCCCCTCCTCTGTGGGGCAGTGAATCAAGGACGCTCACTTGGTACGACCCCGAACTTGGCAGTAAGAATGCTCAGCGCAGTCCAAAAACCATAAACACTACGATAGTTTGTATTCCTATGGAAAACTCCCGATGACGAAGCCGGAAATATCCGAATTTGAAGCGCCGCCATATTGCTAAATGGGACTGAACGGCACCAACAACAACAATCAGCTAAGGATCACGGTGAAAGTGACCGTAACTAGCAAAGGAACATGGTCGATGTAGTCGTTTTCCTCCTGCCTGAGAGAGTCAACCGTAATGTCTACGGCATGGGGGTGCAAGCCTCCTCGTAGCCTGCCGACCCTTCATTTTGGTCTGTGTCAGCACCTGGTCCTGTGTGGACAAACGTAGTAGTCAGAATGGATCACTACATAAAATATATATCTCGATTTGTAGCAAACTTTAAAATAATTCACAGTGGGGATTGAACTTGATCATAATAAACACATATTATTATTATTTTTTATTTTTTTTGGGGGGGGGGGGGGGGGGGTCGTCCTTGCAGTTGTAATTTACATAGGCTTTCTACGGCAGACCAGGACTTTTGGCACCACTAGGTTGCTATGCAGTAGCCGACCAGCAGAGCTCATGACATCACGCTCCAACCCCATTGTTCAGACGGTTCGGTAAATCGTCGTCCTCGCGTCTATTACTCCTAAATCTGTTTAGTCAAAGACAGACCAGAGAAACGTGGATATGAGTTAGACGACAGATGTTTAAATCAGTTGGCTGGGATTTAAACATGTACTGGCAGGAGTAACATGCATGATTGATCCGCTGTACTGTGCAGTCCAGTCAGGCAATGGCAAATCTGCTTCAACCCATTTGACATGATTCGTTTGACAGGGATAGTAAGGGTCGTGTGTGTGTGTGTGTGTGTTGAATTACCTTCTATGGTTCCCCACTTAGTTTTTCTGCCCAGAAGCCTCTTTCCATTGACCTGGTACTCCTGGTTGCTCCCCACCACAGCAAATGGGATAATCTCCAGACGATAATGAATCCATGCGTCGGTCTGTTGGTCGTGTGTGTGTGTGTGTGTGTGTATTTACAACACTGTAAACTCACCTTTATCCATTCAGTCATCAGAATCCTCGTCAAACTCTTCCTGGGGGTAGACGTCGATCCCGTTGGCTCGCAGTCCTTCCCTGATCTGCACAAACATAAAAACAGAAACACGTCACAATCTGACACCATGTTGCAGTATCACATCAAATGTACTGTAGAACAGCAGTCAGGGCAAAACAATGGCTGTTTCCACCTCATGTCATCTACCAAGTCATCCTGGTAGTCCGGGAGGTGGAGGATTGTGTGTCCTGCCCAGTGCATCACCTTTCACTCACCACCAGGGGAAAGCCCGGGGGAAGGGAAGCTGAGACTCGTATCACGTCAGAATCCATCGACAGTAAATAAGGCTACCGGTACTCATTCTTCCAACTCAACTTTCACTGACTAACTGCCAACAATAAAAACAGAGGGAGGCTTGGTGACATCATAAATATTCTTCATGTAGATCTCCAGATACACTGGTCCAAACAATCAGGGTAAGGTCACCATTACTGAAACGATAAATATACAAGTATTTAATCTCAGAGAATATGAAATGATTGACTACATTTTGACCGTACTGTAGCTCACTCGGATTCCACCATAAATACTCTATCATACTGTTAAGGCTGGTGATGACCTGATCATACTGTTAAGGCTGGTGATGATGGTTAACAACCATTAAACAAATATACAGCCGGACACAAAATGGCCGCCTTTTTTATAATGACAAAAACAGACAGGCTTCTTCTGCCAGCGGTGATGGCCTTTAAATGAACAAATGTTCCACTCACAGTTTACACTTGGCCGATGATCAAACGGATTTTCTACATTTCTCTGTTTATACTTTTTGAAAAGTTTAAACTTGTAACTTTTTTAACTTTCTCAGTCTTCGGCCTACATTATAGGATGAAATGTAAACTGACTACATTTTTTTTAAAGCTACAACAGAGCACGCACCCACACTGTTGGACACAGATGGCAAAACCATAATAAAAAGCTCTCTAGTTCCCTTTGCTTGCATGTCAACTGCTGCAGGGAACAAGAAAAAAAAACGTCAGAAAAATGTTAATATCACAATCCCAGGGTCGTACATTGCCCAGCCCATGCAGCCAACCAAAACAAGCAGGGTTACAAGCCCCAGAGCTTCCACCTCGCTCGGCCTTGTTCTCATTGGCCGTTGTCGTGGGAACGGTAGCCAAGTCGCCCAATGTGTATCCTCCTCCAGAATTAATAAAGCTGTCGCAGGATGCCAGAGAGTGGAGACTAGCGTCCCTCTAGAGAGTGTGTGCGCGTGTACATGTGCATGTTCCTTTTCTTCTCTGTGTGTGTGTGTGTGTGTACATGTTCCTTTTCTTCTCCCAGGCTGACCACTGGCCAACAGAAACAGAGGGGGGGTGCAGAGGCCTCTTTAGACTGAACTAAGCAGGTAGTTTAGGCCTGTGTATCCTGGTATGGTGTAGAGTGGAAGTGACAACAGGAAGAGAAAGCAGCATTTGAGAATTCCATTGAATTCCAAATAATATAAACTACATTTAAATTGGCAGAGGGCCTCTAGTCTCTATACCACAAGCATGACTCAGTCATCAACAGAAAGGGTTATGCTTTCTATCGTGGAGGAGTAGCTACTAGACAGCCTCTACCAAGTAGCTACTAGACAGCCTCTACCACTAGACAGCCTCTACCACTAGACAGCCTCTACCACTAGACAGCCTCTACCACTAGACAGCCTCTACCACTAGACAGCCTCTACCAGTAGCTACCAGACAGCCTCTACCAAGTGCTGCATAAACCTTACTCTAATCTCTGGAGGGGAACTCCTCATCTGAGGTCCTGTGTGGTTTCTCCATCTCCTGTACCCAGTAGCTTATTGCTAATAAGAGACTCGCCTGCTACAGTAAACTGGCATCTGTGCAGACGTCAGCTGCCTCGGAGGTTTACAGAAAGCTGCAATACTGTAAATAAATCACTTCTTAAAATGCTCCTTTCTGGCTAAAAACATCCGTTAAGTTTTCCAGGGTTTCATACCACTACTCCCCAGACTGGGCAGAGTACAGTAGTTTATCCAGATGGCTGCTGTTTGTAATGCCTGGCATCGCTTCATACCGGCCTGTGTGTGATCTTACCCTCTCGTTAAAAAGCAAATCTACAGATCAACGTCATAGGCTTTTTGTGTACACACACGTGCATGTATACACATCACACACACCTTACCGTCTGTTTGAAGAAGTCCCTCTCCTCCAGGGTGAGTGTGTCTGCCTTAGCGATGACAGGGACTATGTTGACCACTTTGCTCAGACGACTCATAAACTCCACATCCAGGGGCCTCAGACTGGAGAGAAACAACATATGGAGAGAGAGAGAGAGCGAGAGAGCGAGAGCGAGAGAGAGACAACATGGAGGGAGAGAGAGAGAGAGGGGAGGGGGGAGAAGGAGAGAGAAAGATGTTAATAAGATACCTCCTTTTCTCTGGAAGTTATTTTCTGATTGGTAGGTTATATTGTAATGCAGCACTGTGGTATAATTGAAAACATGTCCAAAACGTGTATTCAATCACAAAGGACATTTATTTTGAGTATGATGACTTTTCAGTCATGGATGTTATGAGACAGATTTACCACTAGGGGGCAATGATGGTCCATTGTCTATTATTTTCTGATCGATGAGCAGTGTGCCAGTATAATCCTAATTCTCAAATGTAAAAGATTAATCTTTCCAAGGATAAACACAAAATGCACAAAACGTGTAAGTTTTAGGAGGTGAAATGTGGGGATAATGCAACTGAAAACATACCTATATTGAGCATCATGTGATGAGAGATATTGTCCTCAACTGTTGCTGAATGTGTCATCCTAAAAGGTGGGATGTGATTGGTTCATTTCTATGTATAAAATGGGTCGTAACAAGAGAGCCAACTCTGGAAATGTGATGTGTATGAAGACTATAGTGTCCCACACAATAGGTATAAAATTAAGGGATAAAAGCTACATCAAAAACGGTAGTTTGGAGATATTCCTAGTTTTAATGTTGAATAAATGAATGTGAAAATGTGTATTTCAGAATCTGAACATAATCCATGTTAGAGCACACTATAAATTGTATAAATGACTTCAAGATGCCTGTATCATGTACTGTTCACAGATCGTTGGTCTTACAGGAGGCATGTATAGGTCTAAACATGGCCTAAAATGGCCACTTTGATCATGATTTCCTAAAAAATAGTTTGTGATTCGAATGTAAAAAGCATTTCAAAGCAGCCATTTTGGATGCAACCATAGTCATGTGTATTTATCTCAAACCGCTCCAGCTGGGCTTTACAGAAGGCCAAAAAAATCCATTGCTTAAAGATACAAATAAAACACTTGGTGTTCACCAAAAGGCATGTGGGAGACTCCCCAAAAATAATATAAGGTACTCTGGTCAGATGAGACTAAAATTGAGCTTTTTGGCCATCAAGGAAAGCGCTATGTCTGGCGCCATCCCAACACCTCTCATCATCCCGAGAATACCATCCCCACAGTAAAGCATGGTGGTTTCAGTCTTCCAGAGATTTGATACCGGGACGAAGGTTCACCTTCCAACAGGACAATGACCCTAAGCATACTGCTAAACAACACTCAAGTTCTTTAAGGGGAAACATTTAAATGTTTTGGTATGGCCAAGTCAAAGCCCAGAACTCAATCCAATTGAGAATCTGTGGTATGACATAAAGATTGCTGTACAACAGCGGAACCCATCCAACTTGAAGGAGCTGGAGCAGTTTTGCCTTAAAGAATGGGAAAAAATCCCAGTGG
Organism: Oncorhynchus nerka; assembly: GCF_034236695.1. Taxonomy (NCBI): domain Eukaryota; kingdom Metazoa; phylum Chordata; class Actinopteri; order Salmoniformes; family Salmonidae; genus Oncorhynchus; species Oncorhynchus nerka. The sequence goes on along the minus strand of NC_088416.1, from coordinate 6,239,692 downwards.
CTAGATGTGCCAAGCTTATAGAGACATTTCCCAAGAGACTTGCAGCTGGGATTGCGGCAAAAGGTGGCTCTACAAGGTATTGACTTTGGGAGGGTGAATAGTTATGCACGCTCAAGTTCTGTTTTTTTTGTCTTCTTTCTTGTTTGTTTCACAATAAAAAAAATATTTTGCGTTTTCAAAGTGGTAGACATGTTGTGTAAATCAAATGTTACAAACCCCCCAAAAATCCATTTTAATTCCAGGTTGTAAGGCAACAAAATAGGAAAAATGCCAAGGGGGGTGAATACTTTCGCAACCCACTGTAGTTCACTACTTTTAACCAGAGACATAGGGGCTCTGCTCAAAAGCAGTGCACTACAGGGAAAAGGGTGACATTTGGAATGCACAAATGGCTTTGGCATCATGTCTATGTAATTGATTACAGGCCCTTGTTTCAAACCTCAACCGACTGACGATAATCCATTTGTGAAAGCAATGAATAACGAGGGAAGAAAAAGGGAGAAAGAAGAAATTGGGAGTATTTGGGTTTTAGGGAGAATTTTTTTATAGTTCCAGAGCTTCTCAAGTCTAGACCATGAACCAGGTTCCACCCACAGTAAGATGTACATTTGCTTATAGAACACCAGAACACCAGAATTCAGAGTTATACCCTCACATTGCCCTAAAGAGCAGCATCGGCTACTCAACCCATTATTTTAGTGTCTCTCCCCTCATCGCCTGTCATGCCATCTGTTTTGTGACTAAGTGTTTTGTGACTAAGTGTTGTGTGACTAAGTGTTGTGTGACTAAGTGTTGCGTGACTAAGTGTTGCGTGACTAAGTGTTGCGTGACTAAGTGTTGCGTGACTAAGTGTTGCGTGACTAAGTGTTGTGTGACTAAGTGTTGTGTGTCGTGTTGTTTCTATTCATGTGTGTGCCTCAACACCAGAAAGGCCCAACCACCACTCACCCCTGTCCACACTGCACCAAAATATGTGACTTCCGGCTCAACCTCTACAGCCATCTGAAGACCCACAAATACTAGACCCTACAGGCACGTGTGAGACTAACCGGGGTGCACACAAGGACACTTTCCTCCCGGTTAAATGAATCTAACAAACTGCAGACGTGAGTAATGGGAACATTTGCTAAGTCACTAGCAGAGCGGCATGAGGCAATGTGGTTGGTATTACTGAGACATTAAGAGTGTGTGTCCATGCAAACGTTATGAAAAATTAACAAAATAGCCACCACCTGGGTGTTTAATCTGATTATATTTGCTGCTAGTTGCTCACTAAATTAACTGTGATGATTCACATGCATGCTGATGTTTTAAGGTTTAATTATCCATTCCTGAAATCACAAGAAACAGCACATTTTAAGCATTTAAATGGTTGTGGCCCCGTTCCTAGACATTTTTAGACACCTCACACACTATTCCCACCTGAACATATTCAAATGTATTCTAAATGCATTGTCATACTCCCTGCTTAATGTTTTCTAGACTGGGTACTATAGTCTACAAAAGTATCTGCAGTCAAAGGGAGTCTTTGTGAAACTTGACTCCTAAAACGATACCTCAGTGTCTCTGTGGACAGAATGAGTTCCACATGTGGTCGAAAGAGACGGGGAGAGGAGAGTGTAGGAGTGAAGAGGGAGGGGAGGAGAAGGAGGGAGGGTAGGAGAGGGGCAGTTTAAAGGAAGTGGTGAGGTGCATCTAATTTGAAAAAATTTCTACGGTATTAAAGTTATAACTTTTTTCAATTCCACAGGAAATTAAGTTCTTCTCTTTCTTGTGATGCAAAAGTGTCGAGATGATGCGTTAAAACAACGGAAAGACAATATTCGTTTAATAAATTTAAAAAAAAATTGTACTTCATTGAGTGTTTGACAGGTCATTACAAACATTTCCACAGTCGCAGGAGTAAAATTGAAGCAATCAATTTTCAGGCTCTGATCAGGCCCTACACCCAAACAAGGGCACTGCGTTCATCCACCTCTGGCCTGCTCGCCTCCCTACCACTGAGGAAGTACAGTTCCCGCTCAGCCCAGTCAAAACTGTTCGCTGCTCTGGCCCCCCAATGGTGGAACAAACTCCCTCACGACGCCAGGACAGCGGAGTCAATCACCACCTTCCGGAGACACCTGAAACCCCACCTCTTTAAGGAATACCTAGGATAGGATAAAGTAATCCTTCCCACCCCCCCTTAAAAGATTTAGATGCACTATTGTAAAGTAGCAGTTCCACTGGATGTCATAAGGTGAACGCACCAATTTGTAAGTCGCTCTGGATAAGAGCGTCTGCTATATGACTTAAATGTAAATGTAAAATGTAATCCAAGATTTGACAATTGGATTTTGCACCCCTCAAACACAGGAAATAGATGGCTGAAACATACAGATCCTCGGGTGGGCATGGAATGTGCACTGCTAGTATAAGATTTATGCCATATTTCATTGTAGCCTACAGTATGTATATCTGTATAAACATTTGAGAATACTGTTCAAAATTACCTGATCCATGACTTGGAGGTGGGGAGAGGGTATTCGTAGCAGTAGCGGTGTCTTCTACCCAACTCTATGGTCACGTGAGTACGGAGGGCACTCGTGGCAGGTGTGCCCTCTATATTACTCAGGTATTTATACGGGCAGCCATTGAGGGTGCCTCCTTTTCAATCCGGGTGTTTCGCCCAGACAGAGTTGAACATGCCAAACAACTCCTTCACAAGAAACATAAGGTTATTTGCATAACCCCGGTTCTCAGGTATTATGAGTGAGACATCGCAGTGGGATTCACCAGAATCTAAGTAGCTCGAAGGACCAATCCTACACATCTGTCAGAGACAGACAGGTCAAGTGGTGAATGAGGGAGCCCCTCCCCTCATACTAAAGAGCCACTCGCCTTCTCCCTGATCATTCTTGAGCGTGCTGAACTTCCTCACACTCGGGTGAGTAGGGAAATGTGGCGAGATGTCTCTCATCATATCAGACAACCGGGGTTACGCAAAGTAACCCCAAGTTCTCTTTAAATATATTTTTTTGACATCGCATAGTGGGCTTTGGCCAACTCCCATATCACACATGGTCTCTGGAGCCAAGGAGCACACAACCATTTCTCTTGAGGCAAGCCGAAGTTCGGTAGCCGAAGTCTACGCCCCTACGTTGGTGATTGGTCAACAGTAGGGATTCTTCAATTAAGTGTTTGTCATTCAACGACAGACGTCTAGTTGTCATTAGTTTAAAACCTCCTCTGCAAAAACGTCAAAATGAATGACATATTTCTTGACTTATCTTTGATTAATTATAACTATTTTGAGGAAGTGTTACTGTATGTTGTTTTGTATGGCGTCTCAAGAGCGACTAACAGTAATGTTGCTGTTTTAATCTTTTTTTAATCTAATGTCTATCTAAACTCAGCAAAAAAAGAAACGTCCTCTCACTGTCAACTGCGTTTATTTTCAACAAACTTAACATGTGTAAAAATGTGTATGAACATAAGACTCAACAACTGAGACATAAACTGAACAAGTTCCACAGACATGAGACTAACATAAATGGAATAAAGCGGAGGGGGTTAAATTAAAAGTAACACTCAGTATCTGGTGTGGCCACCAGCTGCATTAAGTACTGCACTGCACCATATTTGCCAGTTCTTGCTGTAAGATGTTACTCCACTCTTCCACCAAGGCACCTGCAAGTTCCCGGACATTTCTGTGGGGAATGGCCCTAGCCCTCACCCTCCGATCCAACAGGTCCCAGATGTGCTCAATGGGATTGAGATCCGGGCTCTTCGCTGGCTATGGCAGAAGGCTGACATTCCTGTCTTGCAGGAATCACGCACAGAACGAGCAGTATGGCTGGTGACATTGTCATGCTGGAGGGTCATGTCAGGATGAGCCTGCAGGAAGGGTACCACATGAGGGAGGAGGCAGTCTTCCCTTTAATGCACAGCGTTGAGATTGCCTGCAATGACAACAAGCTCACTCCGATGATGCTGTGACACACCGCCCCAGACCATGACGGACTTTCCACCTCCAAATCGATCCCGCTCCAGAGTACAGGCCTCGGTGTAATGCTCATTCCATCGACGATAAACACGACTCCGACCATCACCCCTGGTGAGACAAAACTGTGACTCGTCAGTGAAGAGCACTTTTTGCCAGTCCTGTCTGGTCCAGCGACGGTGGGTTTGAGCGCATAGGCGACGTTGTTGCCGGTGATGTCTGGTGCATTACAACAGGCCTACAAGCCCTCAGTCCTGCCTCTCTCAGCCTATTGCGGACAGTCTGAGCACTGATGGAGGGATTGTGCTTTCCTGGTGTAACTCGGGCAGTTGTTGTTGCTATCCTGTACTTGTCCCGCAGGTGTGGTGTTCGGATGTACCGATCCTGTATAGGTGTTGTTACACGTTGTCTGCCAGCTGTCCGTCCTGTCTCCCTGTAGCGCTGTCTTAGGCGTCTCACAGTACGGACATTGCAATTTATTGCCCTGGCCACATCTGCAGTCCTCATGCCATGCCTAAGGCACGTTCACTCAGATGAGCAGGGACCCTGGGCAGAGACCCTGAGTCAGTAGAAAGGCTTCTTGTGTCCGAAGTTTTCACAACTGTGACCTTAATTGCCTACCCTCTGTAAGCTGTTAGTGTCTTAATGACCGTTCCACAGGTGTATGTTCATTAATTGTTCATTGAACAAGCATGGGAAACCGTGTTTAAACCCTTTACAATGAAGATCTGTGACGTTATTTGTATTTTTATCTTTGGAAGACAGGGTCCTGTTTCTCTTTTTGCCGAGTTTATTTAAGTGAGTGTGTGAGGCACAAATCTAATCTCCTTTTAATTGTATTTTCAACCTGTGTCTGTGGATGCCTTGATACAGCAGAGGCTTTATTAGTCAGAAAAAAAAGAGTGAATGCATCAAAATGGGTCGCTGCACAAAGGGAAGGGTTTTAGGAGCACATCGGTGTGCCCCTCCCCCCATAGTGGGTTGAACTGTTGGTTGTCCCTCTCTGCCGTGTACCCCCAGGTTGGGCACCCATTCCCCTCGGGGGAATCAAATGAGCGGGACCTCGATGTGGCTGCAGGGAAGGAACATTTTCCTCACTGTCAGCTCCTGTTAGGGGATCCGAACGGTCGAAGACCGCTGTGTCGCTGGGGGGCTTCACGCAGAAAGCTCTGGTGCCAGCAAATTTCCCTCTCTCTGGCACGAAGCCTTGGCTTCTGGAGGGGGTTGGCCAGGTAACCATGATTCCCAGATCTACAGAGTTTGCACTTCTTCCCGAATGCTGGCGACAGGTGGTCCAAACAGTCCTTTCATCTCGACAGGAAATGTGCTTTTCTCCTTGTCTTAGCCACACCTCTCCCCTACCACGGCAAGGCTCATGGCACAACCACAGGCTTGAATGGCACAACCTGGAGGCTCGGAGGTTGAGGTTTGTGACCACATTTCCGAAAGGTTTGGGTTAGGCTTGCCAATCAATAGGAGATTATGCATCTCCAGCATCAAATTGGCCTGGTAAGCCAGTAGTATGGGGCGTAACGTTCAACGCCCGTAAATAATGTGCAGCAGACACTTACACATTTTGGTAGATAGATGCGGAGACGCTGTTCGTCTTAACTGGGATTGAAGTGTCCATCTTTGACAAGGTACTGGGGTTAAAGTGGTTGGCCAGTGACTGCTCAACCACCGGTGGCTTGTCCTTGACATTCATTTTGGCAAAAAGTCTGGTTTGGACATTGCCAGTCAAAGGTTTTCAAAATTGCATTTGGCTTCAGCCATGCAGGCTGAGAGGAGTTGTTTTCCTGGGACAGTGCTAGAGGGGAGTTTACTCCTGTCATACCAGTCCCTCTCTGATGCCACCCCCCATGGCTTCAGGCCACTCGATATGCTGCCTGTTTGCTGACATCAATGAGCGAATATCTTATCCGCCATCGATGCCCAGCTAAGCTAGCAGGTTCTATGGCTCCAAAAAACAGCTAAAAAAGTGAAACGTAACTAGCGTTCACCACTTGGGCTAGTAGCCTAGCTAGTTAAGACAGTGCTGTCCGGAAAAGCTAATCCTTTTACAATGTGAACGTAGCTAGCGTTTGCCATGAAGGTTAGTAGCCTAGCTAGTCAGCAAAGTTAGCGCTAGCTTCCTTTGGCTATGTTGGTCTTGCAACGTTATCTCGACCGATAATCAGTGACGCTAGGATGGTCGGTCTAGCCAATGCCGATGAAGGGTCGACCTAAACGAGAGAGCAAACTAGTAATTCTACCCTTCCAAGTAGAAAAGCTAGTCGTAGGATAGCTAGCCTTGCAGCGAGCTAGCCAGGTTAGCTAAGCCTTGCAGCTAAGCTAGCCATGTCTCCGCAGTTAGCCGTGTGATGCTAGCTACAAAAGGAGACAAAGGAATAAAGGCACTGAAGCTAATTCTTACCCGAACGGCACATGTGAACAGTTAAACAGGAAAAAGTATCAAGTCGAGGTGAGCTGGGGAGAGCCAAGTAGAACTCTTCTGTTCTAGAGAGAGAGGTGAGAATGAGAAGAGGGAAGGTGAGTGGCTCTTTGGTATGAGGGCTCCCTCACTCGCCACTTAACCGGTCTGATTAGTCCTTCAAGCTACTTATGTCGAAACAAGTAATTGAAAGAGAACCAGTGTGCGTCTTTGTCATTTAAGTACCTGCCCTTTTATCATGTAGAAGAGGCTAAGAAGATAACTCCCTCACCATTGTTGTTCATAGGCCAAAGAGCTACAGTATATGTTCCTCTCATCCAACAAGTGTAAACAGAGTTTGCATGGGGTTAAACTTGAATTTTCAAAACAACATTGGCATTGAGTAGAACAGGTTAGTCAGATGACATGAAAATAGAGCTCTTTGGCCACACACAACAGTGGTGGGTTTGGCATCAAAATGAGAATGCATGAGCAGAAATGAATCCCATACCAACTTTAAAATATAGTGGTGAATTTTATTGAACCTTTATTTTATCAGGGAGTCATACTGAGACCAAGGCTTCTTTTTACAGAAGAGCCCTGAATTACACAAATGACAGAAAATAAACATCAATATAAATACAAAATGGAAGAAGGAAACCAGGTCACAAAACCTGTCCTCAAATCAGCTTCCTGACTTAGAGGCACCACAACATCACATTTAAGAACATTTTGAAGATTGTTCCAGAAATAAGGTGTAAGAAAACTAAAAGCTGATGTACCTAACTCAGTAGAGACCAAAGGAATTTCCAGAGTTAACCATCCCGGAGACCGGGTGTTGTAACTCGTATGTCTAAAGTTTAGTAATGATGTTAGGTACAGTGGGACTTTTTGTAAAAGGCTTTATAAATGAAAACATAGCAATGCATCAACCTACATGTTTGGGCCATTATTCTTCCACTGGTCCTGGGGCCCTTGTTAAGGTCAACAGCATAGTGAACTTCACCATGTTTGGGCCATTATGCTTCCACTGGTCCTGGGGCCCTTGTTAAGGTCAACAGCATAGTGAACTTCACCATGTTTGGGACATTATGCTTCCACTGGTCCTGGGGCCCTTGTTAAGGTCAACAGCATTGTGAACTTCACCATGTTTGGGCCATTATGCTTCCACTGGTCCTGGGGCCCTTTTTAAGGTCAACAGCATAGTGAACTTCACCATGTTTGGGCCATTATGCTTCCACTGGTCCTGGGGCCATTGTTAAGGTCAACAGCATAGTGAACTTCACCATGTACCAGGACATTTTAGCCAAACAGCTGGTTACCTCTGCCAGGAGGTTGAAACTTGGCCACAACTGGCTCGTCCTGCATGACAATAACCCCAAGCACACATCAAAATCCACTTAGAAATGGTTAATTGGCCACACATCAACATTTTGAAATGGCCATGTCAGTCTCTGGACTTGAAACCTATTGAAAACCGGTGGTTTGAATAAAGAGGGCAGTCCATTGGCGCAGACAAAGGATATCAAGGATCTGTAAGGAGGAATGGTATAAGATCACTCCCAATATGTTCTCCAACTCATAACATGTTTCCAAAAAAAGCTCAGTGCCATTATTCTCGGTAAGGTAAGGTATTGACAAGGTATTGAAAACAGGGGTGTCAATCACTTTGATCCCTACGTTTTCAGAATAAAATGTATTGTTTAAAAAATTCTCTCTGAGACATTGTATTAGTATAAAACAATATAATTTCCACATTTTTTGAACATACAATATAGCTCAGTATTAGAATTATTTATTTTATAAAGTAATTTTTTGCTCATCTTTATCAAGGGTGTCAATATTTTTGGGCACCACCGTATGTGTGTGTGTGTGTGTGTGTGTGTGTGTATGTGTGTTACCGTGACTGATGGGCTTGATCTCAATGGTCTTGAGGATCCTTTCCTCGGGGGTGGACACCACACCCAGGGGTTAGTTAGCTATAGTTTTGGACGGACGGACGGACACGCACGCACATATACACACACACACACACACTCTTCCTAGTTCATACATGACGGCAATGAGAGAATTAATACTTTTTGACCTTGCCCGGATAGGTCTTCATTGACTTGATGGCATGAGATGCCACCCTTGTTTTAAACAACATTCCCCAATCACTATTTGTAATGGTTTAGGATCTCCTTAGAACCACTATGACACCTAGTATGTATATAAAACACACTCCCACAGGGCTCCTATACAAGCACACTATGTGTGTGTGTGCGTGCATGTGTGTGCATTCTCTCTTCTCTACCAGCATCACCACGCAAACATAAATAATTGGCTAACGGTACCGGTGCATCAAGTCTGACACCAACAGGCTCCTAAACAGCTTCTACCCCCAAGCTATAGCTAACAGAATGAATTTGCCCTTGTATTTAATTTATTTTTTCACTGACTCTACACACTCACACTCCATGACACATAACATGCACACACACATTTATACCAACTCCACACATCTGACATTAAAACTTTAAACTTTAAACACAGTGATATCTAAGCTGGGAAGAAAGACTCAAGGTCTTTCAACATGCTTTTGTAGCGTCAATCACTTCTCAGTGTGTTCTCATCCTCCTAGATCCATCTGCTGGCTCAGGCTCTGCACACTCTTGGGTTGCATCCTACCTGGCAGGTCGCTCCTAGCAGGTGACGTGGAGAGGATCTGTGTCTGCACCACATGTGCTCACTACCGGTGTCCCCCAGGGCTCAGTTCTAGATCCTCTCTTCTAAACACCAAATCATTCGGCTCCATCATATCCTCACAGTTGCACCTATCAACTATTCTTCTCCTTCCCACCCCTTCTGACACCCAGGTGGCGACATGCATCTCTGAGTGCCTGGCAGACATCTCAGCTTGGAAGTCGGCCCACCACCTCAAGCTCAACAAGAAGGAGCTACTCTTGCTCCGGCGGGGAAGGCCTGCCCGCTCCAAGACCTCTCCATCACAGTTGACGCCATGGGGTTCCCCTCCCAGAGTTCAAAGAACATTGGTGTGACCATGGACAACAATCTGTCATTCCCTGCAAACATCAAAGCAGGGACTCACTCCTGCAGGTTCATGCTCTACAACATCCATAGAGTACGACCTTTCCTCACACAGGAAGCGGTGCAGGTCCTAATCTAGGCACTTGTCATCTCCTGTCTGGACTACTGAAACTCTATTGGCTGGGCTCCCCGCTTGTGCCAGAAAGGACCAAGCAGCATGGTAACAGGGTGCAGAGGGTTCAAGACATGGGAGGAGATATTGGACGGCAAGGGACCCTGGGCACAGGCTGGGGAATATCGCCGCCCCAAAAAAGAACTGGGGGCAGCTAAAGCTGAGCGGTGGCGATATGAGGTAAGGTAGCGCAACAGGCACGAGAGGCATCCCCCCCCCAATTATTTTTGGGTGGGCACACGGGGAGACCTGAGCCAACTCCCCATGCTTACCGAAAGCAGCGTTGTACTTGTCAGGCACCGTGTTATGCCGTGAAGCGCACGGTGTCGCCAGTACGCGCTCATAGCCCGGAGCGCTATAGGCCAGCCCACCGCAAGTGCCATGCGAAAGTGGGCAACCAGCCAGGGTGGATTGTGCCAGCTCAGCGTGTTTGGTCTCCGGTACGCCGTTTCGGCCCAGGGTATCCTGCACCGGCTCTGCGTGCTGTGTCTCCGGGGCGCTGGGAGGGTGCAGTTCACCCTATGCCTGCGCTCCTCCCGTGCCGGGCGAATGTGGGCATTGAGCCTAAGGGAGAGGTGCGAGTAGTATGCACCAGATCTCCAGTACTCCCCCATAGCCCGGTCCATCCAGGGCCTGTCCGGAGCTGCCAGAGCCGCCCTCATGTCCAGAGCTACCAGAGCCGCCCGTCTGTCCGGAGCCGCCCGTCTGTCCGGAGCTGCCAGAGCCGCCCGTCTGTCCGGAGCTGCCAGAGCCGCCCGTCTGTCCGGAGCTGCCAGAGCCGCCCGTCTGTCCGGAGCTGCCAGAGCCGTCCGTCTGTCCGGAGCTGCCAGAGCCGCCCGTCAGTCAGGAGCTGCCAGAGCCGCCCGTCAGTCAGGAGCTGCCAGAGTCTCCCGTCAGTCCGGCGCTGCCAGAGTCTCCCGCCTGTCCGGCGCTGCCAGAGTCTCCCGTCTATTCGGGGCCCGCTGCAAGGGTCCCCAGTCGGCGGCGAGGGTTGCCGCTCCAAAGGCGCCACCTAAGTGGGCCAGGACTAAGGTGGAGTGGGGTCTACGTCCTACACCAGAGCCGCAACGCGGTGAAATGCGGGGGGTTACTGTCACGTCCTGACCATAGTTCCTTTTTTATGTCTCTATTTTAGTTTGGTCAGGGCGTGAGTTGGGGTGGGCATTCTATGTTTTGTTCTGTGTGTTATATTTCTATGTGTTTGGCCTGATATGGTTCCCAATCAGAGTCAGCTGTCAATTGTTGTCTCTGATTGAGAACCATACTTAGGTAGCCTGTTTTCCCACTTTTGTTTGTGGGTGGTTGTTTTCTGTTTTGTGTGTATTGCACCTTGCAGAACTGTTCGTTTGTCATGTTGTTTTTTGTTCAAATATTCGTATTCATTAAAAGTATTATGAATACTTACCACGCTGCACCTTGGTCCTCTTCTCCTTCTCCCAACGACAATCTTTACCCCACCTAACATCAGGAAAGCAGAGACCCTGCCCATCTTCCCGAAAACGTGCGCCAAACACAACAGTGTAGACTTTACCATGAAATGCTTACTTATGACCCCTTTCTCAACGACGCAGAGTTAAAAAGAAAAATTAACAAAACAAAGAATGAAGTGGTAACAACAAGATAGCAATAACAAGTAGCTACTCGTTCCCTAGCCTCGGGCTCTCCACTGGCACACAATTAACTCATACTACAACCAGGGTGCCCCAACTGGGGGATTTTATTTGGCCTCCCAAGTTTGTTATTGGACATAAGACTAAAAACACCAGCAAATCAGCTCCAAGTGATTTTAATTCAGGAAATGTGTTACGAAGTATTCCCAAGCATAATAAAAATAGATATATTCAATCGCATACAAACATTAGCAAGGTTTGAAATGATGTTTTAGTCAAATATTATATCCGTTTGGGCTTTTTGGGGTCAATTTGCAGTCTACAAAGGATTTGTAATGATGTTCCAGCCCCCTGACCATCCACTTAAAAAAAAGGTATAATTGGCCCGCGGCTGAATCTAGTTGATGATCCTGGTCATACACACACACACGCAGGCACCCACACACCCACACAAGAAGTGCATGCAACATTTAAAAAAGGCGAAGTTGTAAGAGCCCCTATCATGTGTATGTGAAGGGCACAGATTTGGTGGTGGCTTTTAATTGGCCCTTTTGAGCGGTTGATGTTCTCTTAACGAGAGTCTGCTAGAGCTTGTTACAGTATGGGCATCATTACTCCACCATATCTCTTCCTGACAGCTTTCTTTCATCTAGTGAAGGATGCATGCCACAATGTGTAGTGTGTACCAATCTCAGGGGCACTCGGGGTAAGGGCTCCATGAGAGTAATGAAAGAACAAACTGGAGTGTGTGTGTGTGTGTGTGTGTCTACGTGCATATTAAATGCCACTCAGCCACAACCATGTCGAACAAGAATCCAACTGTAGCCACAGGACTAAACACTCATACTCCAACACAAAACATTGAATGAAATGACTCAGACCTCCTTTAACCTACTAAAATGGAAGATTCCAGATCCCCGAGGGATCAAACAGAGCCAACAACCTGTTAAAATGGAAGATTCCAGATCCCCGAGGGATCAAACCGAGCCAACAACCTGCAGAGATCAGTAAATCACACAGAGCAGCTTACGAAACACATCCGCTCCCTGGCGTCGCATCAATCTGAAGATATATATTCAACTCGTCGTGCCTTACAATAGCCATTCATTTTGTTTGGATTCAGACTGTTGCGTTCCCCAGGAGGACATTTGGTGAACAATGATGGGAAGCTGTAAAGTGGTGTGTGTGTGTGTGTGTGTAACTGGCTACAATGTGCGTTGTGGGTGTGCGTGTAAACACGTGACTCGGTGTGTGGCACTAGGTGGAGCACGGTCCCCTGCTGCAGTGGTTCTCAAAACCTCTCCTGGGGAACCGCCAGACGTTTCACCATTTTGATGTAGCCCTGAACTAACTCATCTGATTCACCTACAAGTCAAGGGCTTGATGAGTAGTCAACGAGTTGAATCAGGTGTTAAAGCTCTGGAATAGTTCAGATACATGGAACGGCTGGGGGTCCCCGGGGAGAGGTTTGAGAACCCCTTTGAAAACGGAGAAAGAGACAGGATACAAATAGGCACTAATGATGATATTAAAGTTCAATCTATAGCCCTGGATACCACGACGGTGCCAGTCAGCTTCCCCTGTGCCATATGCTGGGTTATGTGACATCTGTGTACTCCAAGAACACACTTCACACATAACACACAATACTGTATTCCCGGCCCTGAACATTCAACGGTCTATGGCAACATTTCCCAAACTCGGTCCTGGTCGACTCCAAGAGGTACACGTTTTGGCTTTATGCCCCAGCACAACATAGCGGATTAAAATAATCTAAGTTTGATGACGAGTTCATTACTTGAATCAGCGGTGTCGTTCTAGGGCAAAACAACAAAAAGTTCATCCCTCTGGGGTCCCAAGGACCAAGTTTTGGAAACGCTGGTCTATGGGCCCTTGGCTATGAGCTTGTAAACATGAAAAACATTGGCATTTAAAGATCCAGTCACCTGATTAAAACGGACCAGTGAAAATATGACTACTACTCATTCTAAACTAAGCTCACGCTAATGACCCTAATTTGATGTAAAATCAAATTAAAAAAAACTCCAATACACATTGTATTTACATCAATTCACCCACAGATTGTTTAAAATAACTTGCAGCTTGGTCTTCCCCATTATGACTTTGCAAAGACACTTTGACACTAAAACCTAAACTTTGATGGCAAACTAAATAAAGGGGTACCCTTCTTTCAAATTGCACTTGCGCAAAGGGGCTTTTGTGATTGGTTAAGAGAAGAGTCACCTGCACAGGTGAAATGAATTGGCAATCAAGACAATTGTAAACAATAAAAATATCAATCTTTATTTCTTTGACATAGCATATCAAAGATAAACCATACTCTCATCATACTATAACAAGTTACACAATAACTATACAACAATAAACATTGCATTAACTTTTGTCATTTATGTTACCGAGCTACATTGCTGAATGAATAGTACTCTCGGTTTTGACCTCTGTCCATGAGTTTTTAGCTGAGTGATGAATAGTAGGGAAGATAAGGGAGTTATAGGTCGACTACACCCAGAATGCAAAACTGTCAGGGGAACTAAATATGATTTCAAACTGTGTATACAGGCAACATATTCAACCTCCCTGTAGTCCTAATCTGCATCATGTCCAAAAAGACAGAATATAAATCTAGATTCATACAATTCCCTATAAATAAAGGGGACATAAAGTATGAGGGCAAGCAAATACAACCGAAGAGAATCTCTGTAGATTTCCCATCTCTGACACAACTACTCTCTGAGAACAATGGGAGTGTGTAGGCTATATGAATATCAAACTCAATTAAAAAGTGAATACATAACAAGCATAAATACCTATTTATAAATCAATTCTATATATTTGCTTCTCTTTAAAACAGAAAGGACATTTTATTTGGTTTAGAGAAAGGTCCGAGAGCATAGGGATGTCTGTTCCCTGCGTCCCCACCATCCAGACAATAAACAATACAATAATATAACACAACAGTAAATGTAAAATGCACTTTATGCATTAACATGACACGTTTAACAACATATGACATTGGCATATTGGTATAGACAGGATGGTTTGGCAAGAGGTCTTAAACATATGAAAACACAATGGAAAAAGACAAAGGGATTTCAAAGCTGCTCCACACTACATTGCTGCTTTTCAGGGCAGTGCAGATGTGTCCAAAAATATACAAAGAACCTAAACCCTAATATCTCCAGTATCTAGACAACCTTATACAGCACAACCCAAAACGTAGACCAGGTCATTTCAGCCAGTTATTTCTAGTTAAGCTAATTGATCCGCTATACTTAGATAGCTGGTCTGTACACTTCTTCTGTGTGTTAGAATACAGTGGCATCCCATCTCCCTAGGGGACATCTTGTACTGTTTACCCAACAGCTCTGACCTACAACGAGCTACACTAGAACTTCCAGGTAACAGAAACTCTTTTGTGGCAGTTGATCATGTAAAAAATTGTTATACAACTTGATATTGGAATCCTCTTTGGAGTGTGTACAGTCCATATCGGCCAGTTAGGATGGGTGGGTGTGTGTGAGTCATGTGTGTGTCACTTGGTGTGTTTGCATGTGGTGTGTCACAGTTGCCGGCCATTAAAGGTGTGTGTGTGTGTGTGTGTGTGTGTGTGTGTGTATGCGTGTGTGTGTGTGTGTCTGTGTGTGTGCGCAGATGGTCAGATGTCTACATCTCATGGGTCAGGACTTGGTGCTGCGCTGCCACCCCGTTGGCCTGCTGTGGCTGTGGGTTGACCAGTGTGTTGGGTGGCTGGCCGTTGGGCTGGGCGCCGGTCTCGTTTAGCCTGCGGACACGGTACACCTCGTAGTGGATGCTACTGGTGATGTCCTTGATGTTCTGCATGTGGGTCCTGACAGAGAGGAAACACAGATGAAGATTAAGTGAGCAATGTAACCCAGAGAAACGTCACGCATCATCCAAACACTGCTCAAACACAGTATCGCCATCACTTCAAACCCCGGTAATATTCACCTGATGAGAAGGTCTCGCAGGTGGGCAAACTCACAGTGCGCAATGTTCTCAACTGCAAAAACAGAGTAAAGAAAATGAAATTGTATTCTATGGGATAAACAGCAAGTGTTTTCTGTTTACAGTTACTCAAATCATATTCAACACAATAGCCACGTAAGCATATATGTTGTGTATCAGGGTGTGCGTAACAAGTTAAATGCCATGTGCTATTCTACACTCTGCCACAAGATGGGAGTGTTGCGCCAAAGACAGGTCAAAGGTGTCATCTTAATTAAATCAAGATGACACCTTCCACTACAAGTAATTTAACACATCTCAGCTCCCTCGGCAAGTCAGACAGTTTAACAAACTCTTCCATGTTTGAACGATCGATTATGTCAAGTACAAAAAATGAAAAAGGAGCGTTATTTATGTGAAATCGCAGCACAGGAAATTCCATTCCATTTCATCCCTCTTAGGGAGGGACGGGGGAGAGGAGGGGGAGGAGAAGAGGGTGCTGCTGTGTGACCACCACAGTCTGTGGGTGGGTGTAGTAATTCACGTGGTGGTGGGTCTTCCTCAACCAGGCTGGTTTTTAAACACTTTCCTCCACCCATTGCAAACAGGGGACTAACACGTCAAACCACACACAGAGACCGACACGTTGTATATGTTGCCGTATTGGGCACCAGCCCTCTCTGACTTAATAGAACGAGAAGGAGGGGGAGGAAGAACGGTCGATAGTGAGAAAGAGAGAATGACATTGGGGCAGTGGTAGAGGAAAAAGAGAACGACAGAAAGAAAGGAGGAGAGAGGAGGAGAACGAGGAGAACCAGGTCCTGGCTATGAGAATCCTGGGCCCACAGGCCTCCCTCCTCTTGTGGCCTAATTTATGATATCGGTGCAGACGTGCCCAGCAGCTTCCTCTCCGATTGCTCCCTCCCTCTTCATCCTTTCCTCCCTTACGCCCTCCTTCACTCCGCCTGAGCACACTGACTGCCTGGCTGGGTTAGAGTCATTGTTCCCACAGCCAGGGGACAACCACATTACTCACTCTTATCATACCCGTGCTCGCAAACACACCTTTGTCTTAGAGTTCAATTACAGTCCATGGGTGTTTAAAGAACACCTTGACAGTTCCAGAACAGGAACGAAGTACCAGAACACTAGAAAGCTATGTATGCTAAGCTCTGGTTGGTTGGTTCTTTGAACAGACCTAACAGGAATAGAGGTCCAGAATAATATAGTTGTTCTATACAAGTGTGGAGTGATGAAAGGAGCATTCACCAAGGGCCAAGAGGGGCCCTGAAGGGGCCAGGTGCATTCTGGGAAGGAAACAATCAGCCCTCCAGTGAAAAGGAGCTGTGACTCGCTCTCTCTCCTTTTCCCCCCACTGTGTTTTTGATAATGATGGCTCAGTAAATCCTCCTGGGGTCTGTGATTCAGAAATGTCTTTAGTCACAGACCAGAGAAACGTGGATATGAGAAACGCGTGCTCATAGTCACAAAAGACTCAATCATTTGGCCGGGATTTAAACATGTTCTGGCAGCAGTAACATACGTATGCATGGTTTCTCCACTGTACCGTGCAGTCCAGCCAAGTAAATCTGCTTCAACCCATTTGACATGATTAGTTTGACAGGGATAGTAAGGGTTGTGTGTGTGTGTGTGTGTGTGTGTGTGTTGAATTACCTTCTATGGTTCCCCACTTAGTTTTTCTGCCCAGAAGCCTCTTTCCATTGACCTGGTACTCCTGGTTGCTCCCCACCACAGCAAATGGGATCATCTCCTGAACCCACACACACAGTTTAAGACAAACAATTGCTTTGTAATGAATCCATGCGTCAGTGTGTGTGTGTGTGTGTGTGTGGGGGGGGGATTCTGCATGCCTATACACACACTGTAAACCCACCCTGATCTTATCATTGATCATCCTGTCATCAGAATCCTCGTCAAACTCTTCCTGGGGGTAGACGTCGATCCCGTTGGCTCGCAGTCCTTCCCTGATCTGCACAAACATATAACAGAAAGGCGTCACAATCTGACACCATGTTGCAGTATCACATCAAATGTACTGTAGAACAGCAGTCAGGGCAAAAACAATGGCTGTTTCCACCTCATGTCATCTACCAAGTCACCCTGGTAGTCCGGGAGGTGGAGGAGTGTGTGTCCTGCCCAGTGCATCACCTTTCACTCACCACCAGGGGAAAGCCCGGGGGAAGGGAAGCTGAGACTTGTATCACATCAGAATCCATCGACAGTAAATAAGCCTACCGGTACTCATTCTTCCAACTCAACTTTCACTGGCTAACTGCCAACAATAAAAAAGATAAATGATTCATGCAGATAGCCAGATTGTTCGACCAGTATGAGGTCAACGTGACTGAAAATATAACAGAACAGGAAATGACTAACCTCAATTCTAGAGGAGCTCACTCAGAGTCCACCGTAAACACTGCTAAGGCTGGTGTTGACGTTAAATGATCTTTAATGATCCTTAACATGGAGAGTTGATGTGGAGGTTAACCACTATTACACAAATATACAGCCAGACACCCAGGATTACAAAATGGCCGCCTTCTTCTATGTCTTTATAATGGCTGGAAGACAGACGAGAGAGTGAGAATGACAGGCTTCTCCTGCCAGCGGTGATGGCCTTTAAATGAATGACCGTTCCGCTCACAATTACTACTTTGACAGTTTCCACTTGGTCGACGATGAACAGGTTTTGTAAATTTCTCTGTTTATACTTCTTGGAAAGTTGAAACTTGTAACTTTCTCAGTGTTAGGCCTATATTATAAGCCTACAAAAGTCGGGGGAATGTGACCAGAGCACACACACACACACACACACACACACACACGCACGCCCCCAACGAACTGTGGACACAGAGGATAAAACAATAAAAAGCTCTCTGGTTCCCTTTGCGTGTCAACTGCTGCAGGGAACAGAGAACAAGGAAGAAACGTCAAAAAATAATAATTAAGATCACAATCCCAGGGTCGTACATGGCCCAGCCCAATGCAGCCAACCAAAACAAGCTGGTTACAAGCCCCAGAGCTTCCATCTCGCCTGCCCTTGTTCTCATTGGCCGTTGTCGGGGAAAATTGTAGCCAAGTTGCCCAGCGTGTTTCCTCCTCCAGAATTAATAAAGTTCTGTCTCTGGATGCCAGAGAGGGGGAGACTAGCGTCCCTCGAGTGTGTGTGTGTGTGTTCTTTTCTTCTGCCAGGCTGACCACCAAACACACACTGGAACAGAGGGGGGGGGGGTGCAGAGGCCTTTTTAATACTAAGCCAAGCAGGTCATTGAGGCCTGTGTATCCTGGTATGGTGCAACTTTCAAGAGAAAGCAGGATGAGAAAGCAGCAACGGAGAATTCCATCGAATTCTAAATCAGCAGGATTGGCCTCTGTACCATAGACATGAGCCATCAACAGAAAGGGCTGCGCTTTCTTTCACGGAGGAGTAGCTACTGACGGACCTCCACCAGACAGCCTCTACCGAGCAAGCCTCTACCGAGCAGCTACCAGACAGCCTCTACAGTGCAGCTTCCAGACAGCCTCTACCGAGCAGCTACCAGACAGACTCTACCGAGCAGCTACCAGACATCCTCTACCGAGCAGCTACCAGACAGCCTCTACAGTGCAGCTACCAGACAGACTCTACCGAGCAGCTACCAGACAGACTCTACCGAGCAGCTACCAGACAGCCTCTACCGTGCAGCTACCAGACAGACTCTACCGTGCAGCTACCAGACAGCCTCTACCGTGCAGCTACCAGACAGCCTCTACCGAGCAGCTACCAGACAGCCTCTACCGAGCAGCTACCAGACAGCCTCTACCGAGCAGCTACCAGACAGCCTCTACCGAGCAGCTACCAGACAGCCTCTACAGTGCAGCTGCAGACAGCCCTCATCTGAGCAGCTACCAGACAGACTCTACCGAGCAGCTACCAGACAGCCTCTACAGTGCAGCTACCAGACAGCCTCTACCGAGCAGCTACCAGACAACCTCTACCGAGCACCTACCAGACAGACTCTACCAGTAGCTACCAGACAGCCTCTACCGAGCAGCTACCAGACATACTCTACCAAGTGCTGCATAAACCTTACTCTGATCTCTGGAGGGGAACTCCTCATCTGAGGTCCTGTGTGGTTTCTCCATCTCCTGTACCCAGTAGCTTATTGCTAATAAGAGACTCTATATGCTACAGTAAACTGGCATCCTGGCATCTGTGCAGACGAGTCAGCTGCCTCGGAGGTTTACAGAAAGCTGCAATACTGTAAATAAATCACTTCTTAAAATGCTCCTTTCTGGCTAAAAACATCCGTTAAGTTTTCCAGGGTTTCATACCACTACTCCCCAGACTGGGCAGAGTACAGTAGTTTATCCAGATGGCTGCTGTGTGTAATGCCTGGCATCGCTTCATACTGGCCTGTGTGTGATCTTACCCTCTCTCGTTACCCTGTCTGTGTGTGTGTGTGTGATCTTACCCTCTCGTTACCCTGTTTCTACCTTGCTGTAAAGGCCTAACGTCAGCCCAGGTCAGGTTGTTGTAGTGCAAAAGGGACTAGTTTAAAAGCAAATCTACAGATCAACGTCATAGGCTTTTTGTGTACACACACGTGCATGTATACACATCACACACACACACCTTACCGTCTGTTTGAAGAAGTCCCTCTCCTCCAGGGTGAGTGTGTCTGCCTTAGCGATGACAGGGACTATGTTGACCACTTTGCTCAGACGACTCATAAACTCCACATCCAGGGGCCTCAGACTGGAGAGAGACAACATGGGGGGGTTAAGTATAAAATAGATAAGTGGAAAAATTGAAAATAAAAATAACAAATAATTAAACAGCAACAGTAAAATAACAATAGTGAGGCAATATACAGGGGGTACCGGTACAGAGTTAATGTGCGGGAGAACCGGTTAGTCGAGGTAATATGTACATGTAGGTAGAGTTAAAGTGACTATGTATAGATAATAAACAGAGATGAGCAGCAGCGTGAAAGAGGGGTCTGGGTAGCCCTTTGATTAGCTGTTCAGGAGTCTTATGGCTTGGGGGTAGAAGCTGTTAAGAAGCGTTTTGGACTTGCACTCCGGTACCTCTTGCCGTGCGGTAGCAGAGAGAACAGTCTATGACTAGGGTTGCTGGCGTCAATTTTTAGGGCCTTCCTCTGACACCGCCTGGTATAGAGGTCCTGGATGGCGGGAAGCTTGTCCCCACGCACTACCCTTAGTAGGTGCCTTGCGTTCCGAGGCCGAGTGGTTGCCATACCAGGCAGTGATGTAACCAATTTTGCTCTCAGGATGCTCTCGATGGTGCAGCTGTTGAACCTTTTGAGAATCTGAGGACACATGCCAAATCTTTTCAGTCTCCTGAGGGGGAATAGGCTTTGTCGTGCCCTCTTCACAACGGTCTTGGTGTGTTTGGACCATGATAGTTTGTTGGTGATGTGGACACCAAGGAACTTGAAGCTCTCAACCTGCTCCACTGCAGCCCCGTCGATGAGAATGGGGGCGTGCTCAGTCCTCCTTTTCCTGTAGTCCACAATCATCTCCTTTGTCTTGATCAAGTTGAGGGAGAGGTTGCTGTTCCGGCACCACACGGCCAGGTCTCTGACCTCCTCCCTATAGGCTGTCTCATCGTTGTTGGTGATCAGGCCTACCACTGTGTCATCTGCAAACTTGATGATGGTGTTGAAGTCGTGCCTGGCCATGCAGTCATGAGTGAACAGGGAGTACAGGAGGGGACCGAGCATGCACCCATGAGGAGCACACGTGTTGAGGATCAGCATGGCAGATTACCTACCCTTACCACCTGGGGGCAACCTGTCAGGAAGTCCAGGATCCAGTTGCAGATGGAGGTGTTCAGTCCCAGGGTACTTAGCTTAGCGATGAGCTTTGAGGGCGCTATGCCACTGAACGCTGAGCTGTAGTCTCACATAGGTGTTCCTTTTGTCCAGGTGGGAAAGGGCAGTGTGGAGTGCAATAGAGATTGCGCCATCTGTGGATCTGTTGAGGCGGATATGTGAATTGAAGTGGGTCTAGGGTTTCTTGAATAATGGTATTGATGTGAGCTATGACCAGCCTTTCGCAGGACTTCATGGCTACAGACGTGAGTGGTACGGGTCGGTAGTCATTTAGGCAGGTTACCTTAGTGTTGGGCACAGGGACTATGGTGGTCTGCTTGAAACATGTTGGTATTACAGATTCTGTCAGGGAGAGGTTGAACATGTCAGTGAAGACACTTGCCAGTTGGTCAGCGTATGCTCGGAGTACACGTCCTGGTAATGCGTCTGGCCCTCTGGCCTTGTGAATGTTGACCTGTTTACAGGTCTTACTCACGTCGGCGACGGAGAGTGTGATCACGCAGTCGTCCGGAACACTGATGCTCTCATGTTACTTGCCTTGAAGCGAGCATAGAAGTAATTTAGCTTGTCTGGTAGGCTCGTGTCACTGGGCAGCTTGTGGCTGTGCTTCCCTTTGTAGTCTGTAATAATTTGCAAGCCCTGCCACATCCGACGAGCGTCGGAGCCGATGTGGTACGATTCAACCTCTGTCCTGTATTGATGCCTTGACTGTTTGATGGTTCCTTGGAAGGCATAGCAGGATCTCATATAAGCTTCCGGGTTAGAGTCCCGCACCTTGAAAGCGGCAGCTCTACCCTTTAGCGCAGTGCAGATGTTGCCTGTAATCCATGGCTTCTGGTTGGGGTATGTACGTACAGTCACTGTGGGAACAACGTCATCAATGCACTTCTTGATGAATCCAGTGACTGATGTGGTGTACTCCTCAATGACATCATTAGGATCCCGGAACATATTCCAGTCTGTGCTAGCAAAACGTCCTGTAGGTTATATTGTAATGCAGCACTGTGGTATAATTTAAAACATGTCCAAAACGTGTATTCAATCACAAAGGACATTTCTTTTCAGACGTATGATAGAGCAGTTGTGGGGCAATGAATGTCACATCCACTGAAGACTTTCAGTCATGGATGTTATGAGACAGATATACCACTAGGGGGCAATGATGGTCCATTGTCTATTATTTTCTGATCGATGACAATGTGATTTTGCAGCAGTGTGCCAGTATAATCCTAATTCTCAAATTTAAAAGACTAATCTTTCCAAGGTTAAACACAAAATGGTTATGAACCGAAACTGATATAAGCCTGCAAACATATAAAGGTCGTCTCAAGATTTGTCATGGACGGCAGTTTTAGGAGGTGAAACGTGTTGGATAACGCAATTGAATACATATCTATATTGAGCATCATGTGATGAGAGATATTGTCCTCAACTAACCACTCACACAAAGCTTGTGCATCCTACTAAGTCTTCAGAGCTTCTCTACTCGTCTGTCCTCCTATAAACCTTATCTCTTCCCCATCCTCTCTCCTCTCTGTTCTCTATCAGAGGAGAATGCATGGGAATGTTCAGGCAATAGCTACCCTGGCAGGGCCTCTGGTTGTTCCGTACGTCTAGATTCTGAAATACACATTTTCACATTCATTCATTCAACGTTGAAAATATGAATATGAATATCTAAACACTACCCTTTTTTGATGCTGTTCATTTTAAGACATACAGTGTGGAACAATACTCTATACAAGTACATCACATTTACAGAGTGGGCTCTCTGCTAATTCTGCATTTCTGATAATTGTATGAGCACCGCCATAGCTCCCTCTCTTTTCCCCCAAATCTCTTTTCAGTCTCTCTTTCCTATGGCATCACCACTCTCTGCCTGGCTGGCAGTAATGCCTCTGGTTGTTCCCCTCTCCAGCTCCTCTCCTTCTGCTCTCCTCTCCCCTCCAATTATCCCAGCCATGCTGGGTCACCCTGGTTCAAAGACCTGGAGCAGCTGGACTATAGAGGGGCCCCCTCAGGAGAGAGGAGAGACAGGCACACTGAAGGGGGCGGGAACAGAACACTACGCGTGTCAATGCACGTCATACTGAGAGAGACCCACGTGACATGGTAAGAGAGAGAGAGCGAGGAGCGACAGAGACAGACAGTCAACACCACTTCATGGTATAGGGAAATAAAAAGAAAGAAGGAGAGTGTGAGAGAGAGATCCCCCCCCCCCCCCAATAGGTCAACGATCCCCTGCTGCAGCTCTCCTTGACTCCGCCTATAATTTGATCTCCTGTCCCCTCAGGGACCGTGACCTCGGCTTTGTGGACTGTAAGTCAGACACACACGTGCATCAGTGGTATGTAGGCCTACTGTACACAGGTACAGTGTAGATGTTCGACTGAGAAAATGTTCACGCGCTCCGGAAAAAAAAGACAAGACCGACCGAGGTTCAAATTGACGCACAGCACGTGTGAATCACATATCGGTCAACGCACACACATACCACAGATAGACACGCACATGTCAACACACACACATAGACATGCACCATGTGCACACACAATATAGCTAGACTCCCAAGTTCTTCACTTAAAATGGGAAATTATCAACAAAAAGGTCAACACACAAAATGCACTTCTACACACTAAACATATGTACCGTACATATTTATGCACACAGAGAGACGCCATATGCTCAAATTCTCCACTTCAAAAAGGGAAATAGTCAACTTGGTAGCTGTGTCTGCAGAGGGAGGGCTGAGCTGTCAGTGCTAACTCTGTTCTGTGGTCAAAATGGAAGCAACCATGTAGAGGAAGGGGGGGGGACTGCACCGTAAACTGCTCTCTTCCCTCCACTTTCTCCGATGCCTTAAATAAAAACCCCTCACGGGTCAAGAGAGTCCAAGTGCAACATTGCCTGGCGTAACCGCGGGTTACCCTGGTAGTTCTCAAGGAAGGCATCCTTCACGAGGTAACACGAGGACAGCCTAGAGGGGAGGAGTGCCGGTCAACCATTCAGTCAACGGCTGCTATGCACTTCCATTGAAAACAGGTGCGGCCAAAATGGCATCTTATTCCCTATACAGAGCATCCTAATCCCTATGTAGTTCCCTACTTTTGACCAGAGACATAGGGGCCCTGGTCAATAGTAGTGGACTAAAATAGGTAACAGGAGGTCATTTGTTACACAGCGCAACAAATCTATGGGGCACTCAAGGTCAAGGGGGTTAGAGAGGGAGGGGACTGGCAGGAGAAGAGAGGCATTTTAGCTTTTGGGACGAGAGAGAACGAGGGAAAAAGCCTTGGCTCGTGCTTTGCGAAAGAGGGTCTGGACAATGCACTGACTGTAGAGCTGCCACACACACACACACACACACACACACACATACACACACACACACACACAATGCAGCTGTGGTGTCACAAGGAGGTGAGAGAGTGTGTCAAACAGTGGGATACACACACTCAATACACTCCTGAGAATAACTAATGGGCAAACAGCCACCACCTGGGTGTTTAAAAACGATTCTATTAGTAATGCATACACATCTAGAAGACTGCAGGACCTTGACAGAATCTTTACATGCTCTGAGACAGACTGAAGCCACTTAACGACTTCCCCGTCGATTAGAATAAAATGCTTTTAACTTTGCATGAATGTCGAGGATTTTGATGTTTATATTTCAGTTAGTTAATATCTCTCAAATTTGCCACGGCCGCGGTTCCTGGTCAAATACACAAATGTATCCTAAACGCTTTGTTGTACATACATGGTCTTAGTCTCCCTGGCACTCATTGTTTTGCTTTCACAGTCTATACGTTTGGGTACTATAGCATCTGAGTCTTTGTGAAAGCTGATTCCCAAAGCGATACCTCTGAGTCTCGGTGGACAAGATGACGTCCACAAGCGGTCGAGAGAAAAGGGGGGCAGGCTAGAGGAAGTGGTGAAGTCCCAGACAAACAGAGTGTGTGTGTGAGAGAGAGAGAGAGAGAGAGAGAGAGCGAGAGAGAGAGAGAGAGAGAGAGTGTGTCCATAACTCACCAGTGTCCAGTAGGTGGTATGAAGTACATGCAGCAGTGAACCCGTGAGTCTGGGATCCTCTTCTTCCTGTTGATGTTGATCTCCTCCTGTAGGTACTGCTCATACTGGTCATTGATGAACTTCATGATTGGCTGCCAGCTGATGGGGGGGGGGTCACATGGGAAATGGAGTTCACAGACAGGCGACGACCCAGTCATTCACTCTGTGGTAAGGGATAAAAATGAAAAACTGCAACTCACCAGTTCTCGTTGTTGATGTGGTCCCCAAAGCCGGGAGTGTCGATTACCGTTAGTTTCATCCTCACGCCCTTCTCTTCGATGTCTAGACAGAGAGAGACACAGGAGAAATCCATGACATGTATTACATTGCTAAATGTATACTGATTACCACAGAACCGTATGTGTGTGTGTGTGTGTGTGTGTGTTACCGTGGCTGATGGACTTGATCTCGATGGTCTTGGGGATCCTCTCCTCGGGGGTGGACACCACAGACTTCCTGCTGACCTTAGACTTGAACAGGGTGTTCATCAGGGTCGACTTCCCCAGACCACTCTGACCTGTTAGAGACCAACACAGGAGGTGAACTATAGGTCTGGACACACAAACAGAGAGGGGCTTCTCCTCAACCATGAGGCTCTTCTCACCTGTCGTGAATGTGCAATAGCTTTCCTGACTCTGAACAGATTGCACACAAATTGTGAAAGACGAGAAACATTCTAGCCTGCTGTAGGGTCATTCCAGCCTGCTGTAGGGCCATTCTAGCCTGCTGTAGGGCCATTCCAGCCTGCTGTAGGGTCATTCCAGCCTGCTATAGGGTCATTCCAGCCAGCTGTAGGGTCATTCCAGCCAGCTGTACGGTCATTCCAGCCTGCTGTAGGGTCATTCCAGCCTGCTGTAGGGTCATTCCAGCCTGCTATAGGGTCATTCTAGCCAGCTGTAGGGTCATTCCAGCCTGCTATAGGGTCATTCTAGCCAGCTGTAGGGCCATTCCAGCCTGCTGTAGGGCCATTCTAGCCTGCTGTAGGGCCATTCCAGCCTGCTGTAGGGCCATTCCAGCCTGCTATAGGGTCATTCCAGCCTGCTGTAGGGCCATTCCAGACAGCTGTAGGGTCATTCCAGCCTGCTATAGGGTCATTCCAGCCAGCTGTAGGGTCATTCCAGCCTGCTATAGGGTCATTCTAGCTAGCTGTAGGGTCATTCCAGCCAGCTGTAGGGTCATTCCAGCCAGCTGTAGGGTCATTCCAGCCTGCTGTAGGGTCATTCCAGCCTGCTGTAGGATCATTCCAGCCTGCTATAGGGTCATTCCAGCCTGCTGTAGGGCCATTCTAGCCTGCTGTAGGGTCATTCCAGCCTGCTGTAGGGTCATTCCAGCCTGCTATAGGGCCATTCCAGCCTGCTATAGGGCCATTCCAGCCTGCTGTAGGGCCATTCCAGCCTGCTGTAGGGTCATTCCAGCCTGCTATAGGGCCATTCCAGCCTGCTATAGGGCCATTCTAGCCAGCTATAGGGTCATTCCAGCCTGCTATAGGGTCATTCCAGCCTGCTATAGGGTCATTCCAGCCTGCTATAGGGTCATTCCAGCCTGCTGTAGGGTCATTCCAGCCTGCTATAGGGTCATTCCAGCCTGCTGTAGGGTCATTCCAGCCTGCTATAGGGTCATTCCAGCCTGCTGTAGGGTCATTCCAGCCTGCTGTAGGGTCATTCCAGCCTGCTGTAGGGTCATTCCAGCCTGCTATAGGGTCATTCTAGCCAGCTGTAGGGTCATTCCAGCCTGCTATAGGGTCATTCTAGCCAGCTGTAGGGTCATTCCAGCCTGCTATAGGGTCATTCTAGCCAGCTGTAGGGTCATTCCAGCCTGCTATAGGGTCATTCTAGCCAGCTGTAGGGTCATTCCAGCCTGCTATAGGGTCATTCCAGCCTGCTATAGGGTCATTCTAGCCAGCTGTAGGGTCATTCCAGCCTGCTATAGGGTCATTCTAGCCAGCTGTAGGGTCATTCCAGCCTGCTATAGGGTCATTCTAGCCAGCTGTAGGGTCATTCCAGCCTGCTATAGGGTCATTCCAGCCTGCTATAGGGTCATTCTAGCCAGCTGTAGGGTCATTCCAGCCTGCTATAGGGTCATTCTAGCCAGCTGTAGGGTCATTCCAGCCTGCTATAGGGTCAGTCTAGCCAGCTGTAGGGTCATTCCAGCCTGCTGTAGGGTCATTCCAGCCTGCTGTAGGGTCATTCCAGCCTGCTGTAGGGTCATTCCAGCCTGCTATAGGGTCATTCCAGCCAGCTGTAGGGTCATTCCAGCCTGCTGTAGGGCCACACACTCCTCACCAAGACCCAGAAGAGGACTGGCCACCCCTCAGAGCCTGGTTCTTCTCTAGGTTTCTTCCTAGGTTCCTGCCTTTCTAGGGAGTTTTTCCTAGCCACTGTGCTTCTACATCTGCATTGCTTGCTGTTTTAGTCTGGGTTTCTGTATAAGCACTTTGTGACAACTGCTGATGTAAAAAGAGCTTTATAAATACATTTGATTGATCCCGCCATCTCCCCATAGGCATCCATTAGCAGCAGGCATCGGCAGCACCGGCCGTGCCAGCTTCATTAACCTTTACGCATCGGGGACACTGCTGCGGTCTAAGGGGCTTCAGGGCTGGGATTAGGGTCATACATCTCACAGAGAGGCCTTACGAGTCTGAGTTACATCTCCACTGACCTTTCACACAATGCCTTTAGAGAGGGACAGAGAGTACTGCTGCTGTGTCAAACTCTGTCCTGCACCCCCCACCACCAATAGCCACTATAACATGTACAGTGGGGAGAACAAGTATTTGATACACTGACGATTTTGCAGGTTTTCCTACTTACAAAGCATGTGGAAGTCTGTAATTTTTATCATAGGTACACTTCAACTGTGAGAGGCGGAATCTAAAACAAAAATCCTGAAAATCACATTGTATGATTTTGAAGTAATTAATTAGCATTTTATTGCATGACATACGTATTTGATACATCAGAAGAGCAGAAATTAATATTTGGTACAGAAACCTGTTTGCAATTACAGAGATCATACGTTTCCTGTAGTTCTTGACCAGGTTTGCACACACTGCAGCAGGGATTTGGCCCACTCCTCCATACAGACCTTCTCCAGATCCTTCAGGTTTCGGGGCTGTCGCTGGGCAGTACGGACTTTCAGCTCCCTCCAAAGATTTTCTATTGGATTCAGGTCTGGAGACTGGCTAGGCCACTCCAGGACCTTGAGATGCTTCTTATGGAGCCACTCCTTAGTTGCCCTGGCTGTGTGTTTCGGGTCGTTGTCATGTTGGAAGACCCAGCCACGATCCATCTCCAATGCTCTTACTGAGGGAAGGAGGTTGTTTGCCAAGATCTCACGATACATGGCCCCATCCATCCTCCCCTCAATACGGAGCAGTCGTCCTGTCCCTTTTGCAGAAAAGCATCCCCAAAGAATGATTTTTCCACCTCCATGCTTCACGGTTGGGTTGGTGTTCTTGCGGTTGTACTCATCCTTCTTCTTCCTCCAAACACGGCGAGTGGAGTTTAGACCAAAAAAAACTCTACTTTTGTCACATGACCTTCTCCCATTCCTCTTCTGGATCATCCAGATGGTCATTGGCAAACTTCAGATGGGCCTGGACATGCGCTGGCTTGAGCAGGGGGACCTTGCGTGCGCTGCAGGATTTTAATCCATGACGGCGTAGTGTGTTACTAATGGTTTTCTTTGAGACTGTGGTCCCAGCTCTCTTCAGGTCATTGACCATGTCCTGTCCTTACACAGCTTTCTGGTTTTGGCCATTGTGGAGAGGTTGGAGTCTGTTTGATTGAGTGTGTGGACAGGTGTCTTTTATACCGGTAACGAGTTCAAACAGGTGCAGTTAATACAGGTAATGAGTGGAGAACAGGAGGGCTTCTTAAAGAAAAACTAATAGGTCTGTGAGAGCCGGAATTCTTACTGGTTGATAGGTGATCAAATACTTATGTCATGCAATAAAATGCAAATTAATTACTTAAAAATCATACAATGTGATTTTCTATATTTTTGTTTTAGATTCCGTCTCTCACAGTTGAAGTGTACCTATGATAAAAACTACAGACCTCTACATGCTTTGTAAGTAGGAAAATCTGCAAAATCGGCAGTGTATCAAATACTTCTTCTCCCCACTGTATGCACACTATTTGCACAACATACCCTTAGCTCATAAACTATCCCATTCACTAGAGGTCTGCCTTTCTCCGACGTTACCACTCCACTTCAAGTGGGCACACGTTTCTGACGTCTCTGACGTAAGCGCTGACTGAATGCTGCAATTTGCCCGAAAACAACTATGAGGATTGTGATGCATATCAATGACGACATGCCGACAAGAGAAAGATATAGCCTAGTCAGAGAACATGGAAGTCTTTTTTTAATTGAATTGCTCTTCCTACATGATGGCCATGAGAGAAAGTAATCGTTTTTGACCTTGCCCAGAAGGGTCTTCGTTGACTTGGTACCTTGAGATGCCACCTTTATTTTAAACAAAAACATTCCAATGAACCACTATGACAGCTAGTATGTATACAAAACACACTCCCGCAGGGCTCCTATACAAACATACTGTGTGTGTGTGTATCTCCGCGCTCTACTCTACCACCATCCCCTCCGACAGCCACGCAAACACAGAGACATCTAAGCTGGGAAGAGAGACTCGAGGTCCTTCAACATGCTCTTCGTAGCTTCAGTCACTTCTCACCGTGGTAAAGTACAGGTAACTGTCAAAATAAAGGAAACACCAACATAAAGTGTCTTAATAGGGCGTTGGGGCACCACGAGCCAGAACACCTTCAATGCACCTTGGCATAGATTCTACAAGTGTCTGGAACTCTGTTGGAGGGATGCGGCACCATTCTTCCACGGGAAATTCCATCATTTGGTGTTTTGTTGACGGAAAGCGCCGTCTCAGGCGCCACTGTTCAATTCGGTTGAGATCTGGTGACTGAGACACGCGCGAGCTGTGGTGAGCTGAGGGCAGAGTGGTGTGTGCTAGAGCTCGTCACCATTAATGGGCATCATTACTCCATCATCTCTCTGCCTGACAGCTTTCTTTTGTACTGAAGGATGCATGCCACTATGTGTAGTGTGTACCAATCTCATTTAAAATGCAGTGTTTAGAAAAGAAAGCCTCTCTCTCTGGGGATGGGTGGATGTAACAGATGTGATGGTGAGGATGTGATGGTGAGGACGTGTGTGTGTGTGTTTAAAACCATTCACTCACATTCATGATCTCAAAAGGGTGTGTGTTGCACGCGCGTGTGTGTTTTGCTTGTGTTTATTCGCTGTTCAACACCACTCACCGACGATCATGATGTTGAGCTCAAAGCCCTGTTTCATGGCCTTCCTCCTCATCTGCTCCAGGATGGCATCGATGCCCACGTAGCTGAAGTCACCAGCGCCATGTGACGCTCCCTTGGCAGGGGGTTGCGGGTGCGGCGGGGTGGACATGTTGCTGTGGCTCGGCTTGACCTCTGACCCTGATGATGTGAGAGAGAGAGAGAGAGAGAGAGAGAGAGAGAGATATCAGTGTTCAGCATGGAACATTTTATATAGGGGAGTTCCATCTCACTCATCACTGTAGCTGCTGATCAATGAGTAGATATCACGACAGTTCACTTACTTTTGATTCTACACAACGGTAGTGGCATGTTTGGTGAATAACATGCTCTGGGTATGACGGTTAACACCCCACCTCACACAATAACTCAGACTCTTAACAAGAGTCCAACTGTAGCCACAGGAAAATACACTCATACACCAACACTGCATACACCAACACTGCATACACCAACACCCCCCCCCCCCCCCTCCCCGTCTCTGTCCACACCCAACTGTCAAACACGGATCCCTGAGGAATTAAACTGTGTGATGCAGCCAACAACCTATAGACTACAGCCCAATAAATTACACACAGAACAGTGGACAAAACACATCTGCTCCCCTACGTCACATAAATCTGAAGACGTACATGCGTGTGTTGTGGTGAACAGTGGCGGCAAGCTGCAGCTGTAAAGTGGATGTAGTGCTCACAATATTTCAAACTACAAAAAAATATATAAAAAATTAAAAGTACACAGACTCGTGTTGTAGAATAGTAGCAGTTACAAGTTACCACTCACCTGAGTGAGTGACTGGGAGGCAGGTAGATGAAAAGTACAGTGAAGTAGACCTCAGATAATCCAAAGTCGTTGAAGAGAAGGTATGACTGCCTATCGTAGCAAGGCTAACTGCCAAAGCAGTGTCTGGACGAGCCTACTGAACAGACAATAAGCTACTTTCAACTGTTGCATGCACACACACACACACACACACACACACAACGTTAGCCCCGGCGTCGTGGGAGGAGACAGTTGGGTGTTTTTCCCTTTGACAGCGTGCTCTGGTATCATCTACTGCTCGAGGTTTACAGACACTCCAAAACCACAGACAGAGGCGTAATCACAGCCAGCAAAATAGCTGTGAATGAATTCAAACATGCGATCAGAAGATCCACAGACAAACCTCGAGACAAAATGTCCATATCCTGTAAACACGGACCACTATCAACATGCTCCAGATAAGGGGGAACTGTGGCTGTCGTTTCCAGTGCTTCACATTCTAGTTTGTGTCCATGCACTCACAGTAGGAGAGAAAGTGGGACTCCCTTTCGAGTTTGACAACGTCAGCTCTAGCGGCCTGTGACAGGTCATTGTAACCACCTCACCCTGCCCCTTGTCGGCGGTGTGCCCGTTGACCTGATGAATATGGGTTGAGCATCAACAGCCAGGTCAGTCTTTACAGTGGAAACCTTCACCGCAGTCTCTGGGTTTCCTGTTCATCACACTCGCATCCACATCCTCTCGCTTTAGCTCGCCGGGCCTGATGATTCAAGTCTTGCGTTTGGTTCCACCTTGCACACCGGAAGTCATTGTCACACTGCGCCTCATTTCCTGTCCCTGTCTGATAACGACAATTGTGAGCGTGCCCATAAAACACGCCGCCTCCGATCTGACACTAAATTTAATGTCACGTGTAGAAACTTCTCCGATGGCTTTCTGCACAATGCGTAAGCATGTTGTGGAACCATTACAGCAGGAGCTTTCGTTTATTTGGACTGGGAACTACTAGACTTTCCACATGGAAGCCCTGGGAAAAGTGCTGGTAATAAACTTTTAATAAACAGTGTTCCCAACTGGTCTATCGGAGCTAGAATTTCAGTGCCAAACGGGACCCTCGCCCAGTAACTACCACACACGCATACGTCACCTACACACACTTCCCACCCACACACCCTTCAAAAACCCACACCCCAGAATGTAGGACTCCCAGTAGAATCATCGGAACGCCTGGGAATCTCTGAACGGAATGCCCGTTTCTTCTCCACTAATAGTCCGAGCGAGACGACACCAATAGAAGGGAATGAGTAGGTGGTGCCGGTGAGGATGGACCACACCTTCACTAGCCGGCATCTGTGTGGAGCTGCAGTCTCGACCTTCGGTTTCCCAGACCCTGTGATGATTGATGGAGGCTAAGACACCGCAGAGCGGCTTGGCTGAAACGTCCTGGGAACATGAACTTCATAGACGAAAAAGCAGTGCCTCTTTACCGTCATCAATCAACACACACCACCGTCAGAGTACTGGGTTTTGTTTTTATGTTCCCTCAACACTCAGCACTCTTCAACTTCTTTATGCGCCTTCATTAAGCTCACATTAAACATTCGATCAAATGGGGAAATGTGAACCCTTTGGTCGGATGAAACCGCCCCTACTGTATGTAAGAGCAGATGTGCTGCTATTCCTGTTGAACAGACAATCCCCTGTAGTGGGAATAAGATGTAGAAGTACACACAGAGTGCTCACTTGATGTTAAAGGGGGAGGGAAAGCATGACACAGTGGCATGTACAGGGCCTTTGTTGATGTTGTGGCGCCTCCCTGCCTGCCTGCCTGCCTACCTGCCTGCCTGCCTGCCTGCCTACCTCCCTGCCTGCCTGCCTGCCTACCTCCCTGCCTGCCTACCTGCCTGCCTACCTGCCTGCCATTGCTGGTTTGCCTCTGAAGCTAAACAGGGTTGGTTATGGTCGGGACCTGGATGGGAGACCAGATGCTGCTGGAAGTGGTGTTGGAGGGCCAGTAGGAGGCCCTCTTTCCTCTGGTCCCCCCAAAAACATATATCCCAATACCCCAGGGAAGTGATTGGGGAGATTGCCCTGTGTAGGGTGCTGTCTTAAATAAAGACTCTCTGTGGTCACTAAAGAGCCCATGGTACTTATCGTAAGAGTAGGGGTGTTAACCCCGGTGTCCTGGCTAAATTCACAATCTGGCCCTCATAACATCATGGCCACCTAATCATCCCTAGCTTCCAATTGGCTCATTCATCCCCCTCCTCTCCCCTGTAACTATTCCCCAGGTCATTGCCATAAATTAGATATGTACAGTCAACTTATCTGGTAAAATAAGAGTTAACTAAAATACATTTTTAAAAAAGAGTAAGGAAGTGCAGGAAGCAGCCTCTCTAAGAAAGAGACAGGATACAAACCGGCACTGGTGGCATATTAAGGGTCTATGAGCCATCCCACCCCTGGGTACCACAATGCCAGCTCCCCCTGTGCCATCTGGTGGGTAACGTCTGTGTACACACACACACACACACACACACAGAGAAAGAAAGGAGAAAATGGGTGCTGATGGCAGTTACATTACTCAGGCCTGAGAATCTGCTGTCTGAATTCTTTGTTCCTGTTTGACTGGCACAACAGACGAGAACGATCAGTTTCACTCTCAGTGACAGTGACCACTGACAAATCTCATTTTATTGGGTCAAATACACATGTTATTGTGGGTGTCGCGAAATGCTTGTGTTTCGAGCTACAGCAGTGCGGTATTAATCTAACAAGGCAATATCTAACAGTAATATCTAACAGTAATATCTAACAGTAATATCTAACAGTAATATCTAACAGTAATATCTAACAGTAATATCTAACAGTAATATCTAACAGTAATATCTAACAGTAATATCTAACAGTAATATCTAACAATTTCCCAACAATACATACAAATCTAAAGTAAAGGAATGGAATGAATGTCCGCTTCTCGTCTCTAGCCTAGTCTGGCCATAGGCCTAGTCAGAAACATTTCACCTTCCAAGGACCCTTCCTCCTCATTTATGAGCTACAAGAAAAACAATATTGGGGTTTGAGGATCCAGGCTTTTATAGAAAGCCTTGCCTTCCTTTTATGAGTCAGAATAGCGGCCAGGCGTAAACTTTGTTCTACAGAGCACTGGCAGCCTTCTGAAGCCTGCTGGGTCTCTGGCTGAGTCACCTGATTAAAACGGACCAGTGAAACTATGACTACTACACATTCTAAACTTAACTCACGCTAATGACCCTAATTTGATGCGAAAGCCCCTTCAATACACGTTGCATCCAAACTGAAGACGAAGGGCCCCTAAGCCCAACAAAGCAGCTGTTGCTTATCCAAACGCAATGAGATGTTTGACCTGTAAAAACACGTGCCTAGCTGACCCCAGAATGAACCCCTCAAACACAACATCAAAGTATTTATCTACTTATTAACACTTCAAACTGACTACCAAACACAGTGTTTACCAGAACTCTGAAAACAGACAACTGTTACGACTGGGGTTGAAAAAAAGGCTAACTGACATTTCTGACTTGAGTGTGACAAGAGATTTAAGTATTAAGGGAAAGCATGTGGAGCTGCTTTCCTTGCATGGATGAATGAATCAAATGGATGGATGAGACCCTAACAGCTGCTGTTTCCAGACTCCACATCTAGATTTGCTCCATTGGGAACCACTGGTTCGTTACACTCATCCTAGATCAATGGGGACCATGTGGACACTCATCCTAGATCAATGGGGACCATGTGGACACTCATCCTAGATCAATGGGGACCATGTGGACACTCATCCTAGATCAATGGGGACCATGTGGACACTCATCCTAGATCAATGGGGACCATGTGGACACTCATCCTAGATCAATGGGGACCATGTGGACACTCATCCTAGATCAATGGGGACCATGTGGACCACACTCATCCTAGATCAATGGGGACCATGTGGACACTCATCCTAGATCAATGGGGACCATGTGGACACTCATCCTAGATCAATGGGGACCATGTGGACACTCATCCTAGATCAATGGGGACCATGTGGACACTCATCCTAGATCAATGGGGACCATGTGGACACTCATCCTAGATCAATGGGGACCATGTGGACACTCATCCTAGATCAATGGGGACCATGTGGACACTCATCCTAGATCAATGGGGACCATGTGGACACTCATCCTAGATCAATGGGGACCATGTGGACACTCATCCTAGATCAATGGGGACCATGTGGACACTCATCCTAGATCAATGGGGACCATGTGGACACTCATCCTAGATCAATGGGGACCATGTGGACACTCCTAGATCAATGGGGACCATGGATCAATGACCATGTGGACACTCATCCTAGATCAATGGGGACCATGTGGACACTCATCCTAGATCAATGGGGACCATGTGGACACTCATCCTAGATCAATGGGGACCATGTGGACTCCCAGCACCTTGGTCAAATGAGGAGGATTCTATTTAAAAAGACATGAACGAACAAGGGTGGAAATAAGATGTTTAGAAGTTGAATTATCTTGTGTAACGAAAGCGGTTGAGATCTGAATGCTGAAGGCTAGTTACGCTACACGGTCTCATAGGGGACTGCATTGGTGGTGGTTTTGGTATGGGATAGCACCCGGGTCTGCGTGCCACATCTAACCTCTCTACTGCCATGTAGAATGAATGTGGGCTCATAGAGAGATACGTAAATCAGTGATCTCTAGTAAAGATTGAGCACGAGCTACATCGTTCCACCCCACACGTGAGGTTTCAGGCTCGGCGGTAGATTGACGGTTTCCTGTTTGTCAGTGGAGACACAACGGAAGAGGCCTAGACGAGAGAGCGAAAGAGACATCAATGAGAAATGTATCAACTCGTATGTCACCTGAAGACTATAAAAGTCAACATGTTAAAAAAGAAGAGAAGAAAGAAGAGAAAAGCACTTCTGATTCATTTCAAATGACAGCTACACGGACCATTTCAAGACCTTTGACAGGGAATTTGGGGGATTGTGTTAATCATGCCAGTGTTGCACTAGTACTACTATATAGCGTATCAAACCACAAACCATCTTAAAAAGCATAGCCACCACATTCCCCACTCCCCTCAAGGCTTGGAGTCAATTCCGATTCAGTCAGTAAACTGAAATTCGAATTCTCCTCGTTGAAAAGCAATCCCCTTACCCTACATGCACCCTGTGCCCACCCGGTGCTCCTGGCCAGCCTACACGGCGTTCCCAAAGGAATGTTCCCCCCTCTCTCTCTCCAGGAATCTCTCCCACATCCCATTCGGATACAATCCGCCCAGTCTGCACCGGAGGATCCCTTACTGATTTACATGCAGCCATAACCAAACACTGTTCTGCTTTCATTCTGACATTCATAATATCAGGCACATCCTGACCCAAATACAATATTCAAGGAGTGTAATTCATATTATGAATTTCATTCAAACATGTTTGTAGAGTTATGAGACAATAGGTTGGTTGTTTGCGGAGAGATGTGCTTTCGGTTTGTTTTTGGTTTCGATATATTAAATAATGCAATTTGGCGGAACCTTATTCAAAACGTGTTAACTGTCAGAACCTTTCCAATTTAAACCACAACCTCTTTAGTTGCCTTTCTGTTGTGTTTTTCTTCTTTTCCGTTCTTTGAGGCACGATACCAGAACTCCGGACACCACAGAGAAGGAAAACATGGGTGAGCGAGACCATGACAATCATTCATCTCCTGCACAACGAGTAACTTGGCCTGATGTTGGGCCACGCGGTTTGAATTGTGCGGTCAATGATTGAGCTGGTCCATCCGGGACTGGTCTGGTCCTCGTTTCTTCACAAGACAACGGGTCATAAAGAATGAGAACTCCAGCACCAGTCATCCAATCCAGTTTCAAGGTCTCTGGACTTCTGAGGAGATCACACCAGTTAAGCTGCTTCCTCATAATTGGTGCAACACACGTTGTGACAGATCCTATTTGCATGGCTGAGATAAGAGACAGTCTTCTCTTCAACCCTTTAGCACATGGATGCCAAGGATGTCATGCCTCTCCGTTTGGGCTTTGGGAGGAAGCCTCGGCATCCTCTGCTTCTTGGTCACACACCGTTACTGATCCACTTAACAACACGGTCTGCTCTTTTTAAAGTCCCAGTTCCTAGGGGGTGACCTTGTGTCCCAGTAGCCTGGTCCCAGATCTGTTTGTTCCGTCTTGCCAACTCCATTTGTGTCAATTGTCACACCAGGACTTGGAGTTGGCAAGACGGAACAAACAGATCTGGGATCAGGCCCCCCCCCATCTCTCTCGCTCACTCCCTCTTCCCCCTCTTTTACAGGAGATGAAGCGATCGTTAAGTTTCATGCCTTCTGCTCTCTTGAGCGGATATGTGGATGGTAGGATTCCACGGGGCAGTGTGGGAGAGGGCTGACGGACGGGCAGGATGGCACCGGATCCTACTATTGGACATAGAGCAATAGTGACTACTGCAATAAGAGCAACTCCTCCTCTGTATGGCTTACTGTACAAGACACGCATGCAAGAGGCATTCTAGAATACATAGAGTACAGTCTTGTAAAGTCATTCTAGAATACATAGAGTACAGTCTTGTAAAGTCATTCTAGAATACATAGAGTACAGTCTTGTAAAGTCATTCTAGAATACATAGAGTACAGTCTTGTAAAGTCATTCTAGAATACATAGAGTACAGTCTTGTAAAGTCATTCTAGAATACATAGAGTACAGTCTTGTAAAGTCATTCTAGAATACACAGAGTACAGTCTTGTAAAGTCATTCTAGAATACATAGAGTACAGTCTTGTAAAGTCATTCTAGAATACATAGAGTACAGTCTTGTAAAGTCATTCTAGAATACATAGAGTACAGTCTTGTAAAGTCATTCTAGAATACATAGAGTACAGTCTTGTAAAGTCATTCTAGAATACATAGAGTACAGTCTTGTAAAGTCATTTACAAAAGTTCAATCAGGAAGGCTGGTCTGAATGCTGGTTTAACTTCAAGCAGCATAACACAATTCACTCTGTTTCCCATTATTCGGGCATAGTGGGAATGAATACAAATATATCATCATCATAGCGTTTTGTTCTGCTCTTCCTGTGTGGAATATCATTCACCTGCTTACCTTATAACCTATAAGTGTGGCACAATAATGCTCATTCCACATGTTTGCAAATTGAACCTACAGGTTCACTCTTGGGCAATTTAACCTACGAGCTGGGCTCACTTTTGGGAAATTTAACTAAACTATTTAATAAACACTCCATCCTCGGCTGTTGTGTCAGTTAGACCTGTACTTGATTGAACTCGGGTATGAAGAAACATTCCGATTGTAAAGGTCAGAGATTATCTGGTCACTACTCCTGTTTGGTTAAACCCATGCTGGGTTACTGTAAAAGTCCTCAAGCAGAAACAAAAGAGTGGAGAGCAATGCTGGGTTACTGTAAAAGTCCTCAAGCAGAAACAAAAGAGTGGAGAGCAATGCTGGGTTACTGTAAAAGTCCTCAAGCAGAAACAAAAGAGTGGAGAGCAATGCTGGGTACTGTAAAAGTCCTCAAGCAGAAACAAAAGAGTGGAGAGCAATGCTGGGTACTGTAAAAGTCCTCAAGCAGAAACAAAAGAGTGGAGAGCAATGCTGGGTACTGTAAAAGTCCTCAAGCGGAAACAAAAGAGTGGAGAGCAATGCTGGGTACTGTAAAAGTCCTCAAGCGGAAACAAAAGAGTGGAGAGCAATGCTGGGTACTGTAAAAGTCCTCAAGCGGAAACAAAAGAGTGGAGAGCAATGCTGGACGTCCTGTTTCCCAAGAGGACCAAGTCAAGTGCTGGTGGTATGTACAGGATAAACATGGAATACGCCGTCCAACGTAAGGCTGACGTGCAGGTTCCGTCGACAACGCAGAAATAACAACTAACACAACATGGGAAGAAAGTAAATGGCCCAGTAGAATAGAAGAAACATTTCAGCAGTAAGTATAATACAGGAAGGGTGAACTGTTTTGATTGAGATAAATGAGGTCATTTCTTCGGGTTGGTCAACAACTTGGGGGTCAATGGAAGGCTGGAACAGTCCGTTGAGGTGAGGTTAGGTACAGAAGGGGGACATACGTAACTGCCCTGTAGTGTACATCCAAGAGGATATCCCACTC
Organism: Oncorhynchus nerka; assembly: GCF_034236695.1. Lineage (NCBI taxonomy): Eukaryota > Metazoa > Chordata > Actinopteri > Salmoniformes > Salmonidae > Oncorhynchus > Oncorhynchus nerka. The sequence continues at coordinate 6,200,301 of NC_088416.1, read as the reverse complement.
ACTCAATCTCTCATCCGTCCTTTGAACCAAAGGGAACCAGCTGATTAAGGAGGTCAACGTGCCACTTTACTGCAATAACACCATAGCATGCGATACAGTGGGCTTGAAGAATAGAACGGTGGACAGCACACACACAGACACACACACACACACACACACACACACAGAAGCACTCCCCCTGCCTCCTCACACACGCTTCAGATGGCGGTGGGTGACGAAGGCTACTGGCTCACTTCATCTTTCACTACAGCCGTCGCTCGTCAAGCCCCCTGAGAATGTGACCTTTGGCCCTGCGCGGCCCAAAGCAGATGGTGTTAAAAGACAGCTTTCCAAACGGGAACTTCTGGAACACAAAGATAATGACCTGCCCCCTTTACCCACCACAGAGACAGCGGCAGAGAGAGAGAGAGAGAGAGTGAGGGATGGAGAGAGAGAGAGAGAGAGAGAACATGAGGCAGGCTGTAAATACAGCGACAGAGTGAGAAATACGGAGAGAAGGAAACACAGTTGAGGATGATATAAAGGGAGGAGAGAGGCCCACGCTACAAAGACAAGGTGAAAGACAGAGAGCGAGAGAGAGAGAGCAAGATGGAGTATATGAGAGAGGAGAGGAAGGCCCAGCATAGGTGCGGCCATTATTGTGTTGTTGAGTGCCATGTCGGACACTGTGTGCCGAACCAGCTGCTTTAAGTCATATACCTACCACAACAATATAAAACCCTCCAGGCCTCTGAGAAAAAGGGAAGAGAGACTGAAAGGAAGTCATTCAGAGCAGCATTATAGGGAACTGGGGGAACTGGTGTATGGCAGTCACACGACCACCAAGTATGAAGTGGGAAGTTGGGTGGTTTAAAAAAATATATTGGATCCTCACTGAAAACTGTTACTCTTCCTTATGAGAGGAAAATGTAATTACGTTCAGAGTGGAGGCCTCAGACACTACGGTGCCCTGAGAAGATACGGTGGGGAATATCGTTCCGAGATATTTCTTTCATTTCGTGCCTGCGTGTGCTTCAATTAGCTACACATAAAAATGTTTCCAATTAGTTGTATTAGCCAGTTACCCCCTTTATATATTTCCACACATTGTGTTATTGGAAGATATGCAATTATGAGCCAAGAACAACCACAAGAACAAAGAAGTCAAATAAATGTTCCTTTGCGCATTAATAGGGTGGCTTCAATAGACTTAAGAGAAAAGGGTTTACAGATGTCTGGGCATTAATCAAGTTGTTTTGCTCACATCTCCTAAGTAGTGTGTCCTACAGGGCCAGAAACATTGATCTCATTTCCCTGTTAACGACCTGAACGTGCTCCTCTACGTGAGGACAGGGTACAAACAGACTGGTACCCTTCTGCACAAACAGAGGAGGTCAGCAAAGAGGACGTACGGGAATCAAAGAAAGAGATACTCTCCAAATCCCATCTAGAGACAGCACTGAGAAATGAATGACGGCTGCAACGGCTGGCTAATCCCGACCGACGTTGGTTTAAAACGCCAGGCAACGGAGACACGTAAACCCAGAAGCAACAATCATTGGGATTGATACTGTAAACGGACGTCCTGTCATGTCGTCGTGACTCGGTGTAGCGGTCATACGGCCGACGGGCCCATAGCCGGCTGTGCACATGCTGCCACGGGCCCCTCGCCGCACACCAACAACAACCATCACCTCTAACAGGAAGTGACACGTCTGCTGTTCCTCCCTTCCCCCGTCTCGTCCTCCTTCCATCCTCCTCTCATATACACTCTACAGTTAACCTCCCAGTGTGGTCTGGTAGATAGAGGACTAGAGGAGTCGGTCATTGGATGAGAAAAGGAAAGGCTTCGGAATACGATTCGTTATGGTGTTTATGGCATAACAGACCACAGATCCACCTCTTAAGAGCGCTCTACCTCCAGGATAGTCACCTGAACAGGGTCGGTCTCAGTAGGGAGAAAACACTTAAGAAATAGAGTGAAATGGGACAGATATTTGCTTCCCCGTTAGTGTTTCGCCACAGAGTGTGACCCACGTTCAGTCCTGCCACCTGGCCTGTGAGCGGAGTAGTAACTAAAGCATGAAACAAGTGATGGACGCAGTAGCGAACAGCTACACTGTAATCACAATGCAACTACTCCCTTGTGGGCGAATGTAGCTAATTAGCGGTTGGTTTCTTGTGTTGATGGTTGATAACTGTAGCCCAGCGGCTGTAAACACGTTACAGCTTAATATACTTTAATATAACGTCATGTACGTAATGTACACGTTACGACATTACGTAACGTCAGTGTCTGTTACTCGAAAAACGGTGGTGAAACAATGAACGATGGACTAAACACCTGTAACAGAGTTGGTTATGTTTCCTCTTGACACCGCAGAAATGTGTAGTCAATGTTTACGTATTCCTATTGGTTGGTTGAATTGACATGTCAATGAGGTGTTATGACATTGGTCAGGGGGAGATCGTGAACGTAAATTCTTCCCGGTAGTGACACGCAAGCGGTAGGTCAAGTTCTGAAATACTATTTTTTAAATGTTATATTTACAATGTGTACGAGTTCATTATGTACATATCCTGATGTGTATATACACCGAGTTTACAAAATATTAAGTGCACCAGCTCCTTCCATGACATAGACTGACCAGGTGAAAGCTATGACCCCTTATTGATGTCACTTGTTAAATCCACATCAAATCAGCGTAGACGAAGACAGGTTAAAGAAGGATTTTGATTCATGGATTGTGTGTGTGTGCGCCATTCAGAGGGTGAAGGGGCAAGACAGAAATAACGTAAGTGCCTTTGTACAGGGTTTGGTAGCACTGGTTTGTGTCAAGAACTGCAACGCTGCTGGGTTTCTCACACTCAACAGTTTCCCGTGTGTATCAAGAATGGTCCACCACCCAAAGGACATCCAGCCAACTTGACAAGTTTGGGAAGCATTGGAGTCAACATGGGCCAGAATCCCTGTGGAACGCTTTCGACACTTTGTAGAGTCCATGCCTCCGACGAATTGAGGCTGTTCTGAGGGCAAAAAGGGTGCAACTCAATATTCCTAACATGTGGTGTACTCAGTGCATACGTGTACGTTACCTGTTCGATACTGGCCGGAAGTGTGGGATGTGCTTTCGTATGTTATTGCTTGTAAGAGTGAGTTAGCTCGCTCGAGAAAGGCCCCTGCTAATTCACAGTTATTTCCATGCCTGCTAATGCAGTTGTTTCCACGGTAACAGCGGAATCACGAATCTACAGCCATCAACATACTGTTGTCCTGCACGTCTGATGTGCTTCCTTGTGTCCAACGTCAGAATAACGCTGGGTAAAATGGAGGTCGTGTGGCCAAGAACTGGAACTACTGCAACTAGAAGCCATATGGCTGATATGTTCAACAGCAGAAACAGAGAACGGAACATGGTCAGTCACATAAGACGGGGCACAAACGTGGTTCTTTCTTGAGAGGCAGGTGAAGCGGAGGGGCTGGGGGTGGGTTGGGGGCTGGGGGTGGGTTGTAAAGGAATTGGCCGCTCTTCCAATGAAGAAAGTCTCATGCAGAAAATGTGGCCTGACGCTTCGCCTTGAACTTGCAACAGCAACCCACCAGAGAGCAGATGCATGGGGTTGCCAAAATTAAATCATACTTACTAATCCACTGCAATTGATCAAAGTCAAGCTAGAACATTCGACACAGGGAGCAATTAGGACTAACATGATTGGTCAATAAATACTCCCCACCCATTTAAGCAGATTGATTATTCAAGCTGAATGGGGCCGAGCACAAAGGAAAGAGGGGGTAGAGAGAGGGGGATGAGAAACAGATAGAGAGAGGGGGGTAACCTAAAAGAGAGGGAGCAGTAACCCCCCCAAACTCTCCCAGAGAGCACAATGGAACAAGAGAAAGACCGATAGAAAAAAAGTCTGGTCTGAATATTATTATGACACCGTTCCAATCCCTGACAAATACAGCTGTCACACACACACTACACGGTTCAGCTCCAAAACCCCATCCAGACAGGACACACACACACACACAGACTGAACAACCCCACCAGCCCTCTCTTTCCTTTCTATCACTCCTCCAGCCTTTCTACAATAGGAAATCACACACACACAAATCAGAGAAACAAGAAGCCGTAGCATGTTATGAATGAACAGAAAACCAGAGACACTCACCCTAGCCTCTCTCTCTTCCCTCTCAGCCACCCTGATCTCTGCTCCAGCTGGGCAGGCTCTGCTGCTGCTCCCAGGCCCCGCCCCCACAGCCTGGACACATGACCCACCACTCTACAGCCAAGCAGGCCAGCCAGGCGGCCAGCAGCAGGCATGCCACACCCCTCATTCAGGGAGAGTTGAATGGGGAGCATTGTGAATGTGCTGGACACATTGGGTGTGTGTGTGTGTGTGTGTGTGTGTGTGTGCAGGGGGAGGGGGGGCAGTTGGAAATGGGAGGAAAGGAGTGTGTTATAAGAGTGCATATGTTTAAGGAATGGAGAGAAAAGGGTGTATGTGTTTGACAGGAAAAGGAAAAGTGAGTGTGTGTAAGAGGTGGAAACGGAAAGATGAAAGAACATGTGACAGTTTGCACGAGCTTAAAAAGGAGAAAAAAAATGTGTAACAAATGTGTATTCAGTGAAAGAGAGTATGTGTGTTGATGTCCATCTGTCCCTTCCCTCCCAATGCTCAGCGTCTCTCCCTGTATGTGTGTGTGTGTGTGTGTGTGTGTGTGTGTGTGTATGCACACTGTGTGTGTACTGTGAGGAGGCCACTGGCTCTTTTCCTCCTGGGTTAAAATGAGTCTCCATCCATCACATTAATGCCTGCCTCATACAGCCCCATGACTAAAGGAATATGTCCCAGATAACAAATGAATACCATCCCACAGTCATCAGACTCCGCATGAAACATTCTATGGGAAACAGCTCTGTCGACTGTAATTCAAAACATTATGAACTGTATAAGAGTACAATGTGTGACTTCCTTTTGGTCTCATACGTTCACTTGTTGCCTGCAATAACTGCGGAGCTTGGTCTTCATCATGTCTACATACAGTGAAATACGTTAGCGTGGTATTTTTTGGGGGTTTCCTAGCTGCAATCACTTGCTACGTGGGGCCTCTCCATGCACCGTCTGTGGAATTGTTTCTATCATAAATCTGTATTCACACTTTATGAAAATCACAATCCTTTCAATGCCGAAACACTCTTCCTTCTTATCCGATTACTGGAATTAAGAGAGAAATGTTTTTTTAATCACAAGCGGGTGGAAAGATGGAAAGAGAAACATCTCAGTACTGCACTTACCTAAACAAGCTTTTCCCCCCACATTTGCAAGCTGATGAAAGGGCCCAAGAGACGTTTTCTCATATTCAGCACAAACGCTTCCTTCCTGTCATGGTGTTGGTGGTTTGTGTCTGTATTGGACCAAAATGGTTTGTGCACCTGGCCCTATAGGCATCCGGTCTCAGTGAGAGATAGATATGAGCGAGCAGGTCGTCTTCTCCTGAGCTAATACAGATCGTCACCCGCAGGCCCGTCGGGTTGAGGCTCTATTTGGAATACACGCTACCGATGTCTGTTAATCCCCCCCCCAAAAAAAAAACCTTCATATTGAAGCCAGGCAAGCTGCATGTGGTTTCTGATTCGATGTAGGGCAGGTTATGCAGTATGCCCTGCATTGTCCATGATTTGTTCATCTGCAGCATAAACGTTGTTTGTTTGTTGCTCTCCCTCGTCTTGGGAGAACCCAGAGATCAACTGGGACTGAATCAATGACCGCCATACATTTAGCTGGTCCTGTGGAATAGCAGCTAGTTCGGAAGGATCACCCTTGTCACGATGAGCGAATTCTAAATTGAAACTCAAGCTTTGCTCATTGACTGAGTCTTTTTCAGTGCTCCAAATGGTCGCAAAATGACTAAGTCGCCGGCCCATAGAAATAGAAGTCCTAGAACAGTCATCCTCCGATTACTACTGTACGCTCATGACCATAGCAACTGATCCGAGTCCAGCCCTTCAGCCCTTTAGCTAATAGACCTCAGAATACTTTTTTGGCAAAGAGAAGTCTGTGGGTGAGAGATCACATTCAGACTTCCTTCCTTATCTTGATTACATGCCACGATAACGAGATGAGACCCTGGAGCCACGTCCTTGTTTTGCAGTTGCAAACAAACATTTGAATTATTGTGCCAGAACCTTATTAAATGACCCAGTTCTTAGGCGGCTGTTGCTCTGTTGGCTGAACGTCTCGCCAGAGCTTTGTTTGTCATTCTGTTTGTTTTGTCATTTACCCCACTTCTGGAGGCCATTTTGAGGCCAGCTTCGTATAATCACATCAAACTGTGTGGGCCGAACAGGCAACTGGAGACCCATGCAGGCACAACCCCAGAGGGGAGCTCTCTGATTGGACTAGAGGTCAGATCTGATTGGAGGAGGCCCACACAGTGATTAGAACACATGGAGCTGATTAACCAAGTCACCTCAATGACTCAGCAGAGAGAGTGACTCACACAGACATTCAGCCTCCCACCCAGAGAGATGGAAGAAGGGATAAAGAAGGGATGAAGAAGGACAGCGGAGGAGGAGGGAGAGAACATCTGGCCAAGCTTATCTGGGAAGGAGAGAAACAAGCGACTTCCTGTTGAGCTGTAGCCGAGGCTGCTCTGCTCCCCTGTGGTGCAGATGGAGACAGCATGTGAGGATGCATGCAACCAGATGAAAACAGCTGAGGCCCTGGGTGCATCTCTCTAGTCCAAAGTGGATTCCTCTCCTCGTCTCCTTCTCGTCGTCCACACTCATCTGAGGGAACCGGATAACCGATAGCAAATTCCCACCAGGATTAGATCAGTGCAGGTGAAGGAAAGCAGACGGAGAGAGGTAGCTCCTTTACACTATTGAGATGAACCCATAATCTCATGGCACCACATGGGAGACATGGTATAGACAGAAAAAGGCCCGTTTTAGAGTTAGGGACCGACTTCTGACTGTGTGACCAGACCAGGATAAACTCTGACCTTAGTCACATGGTCAGGAAAACCCACTAGCCCTACTTGTTCTTCTCTCTCCACCCTGAAGACATGACTTTCGTGCAGTCCATTTCTAATCCTCCATATACACACACTGTACTACTCCCTCGGGGACTGTGCTGCACTCCATCCAGCAACACTACCCTCCAACTCTGCTCCTGACTCATCGCAGACCTCCGGTTGTATGTTGCTCTTCAAGGTTACAATAAACCTGGCCTAGTTTGCTTTCATCTGCACTTTTCTGCACTCGAGGCACACACACGCACACACACACACTCTCTCTCTTTTGAAAGACCCATGCGCCTGTTGTTTGAACAGCGGCCGCAAAGTAGATTAACTGTCGGAATTTGTGGTCAGAGGTTTGTTTTAGCCAAGGTGTTTATCTAATGGATTGTTTCCTCTCAGTTTTACAGTGACACTTCCCAACTGTGTTACATAACAGAGCCAAATAACTCCCAGATATATACATACATACAGTTCAAGATTACATACACCTGAGCCAAATACATTTAAACTCAGTTTTCCCACAATTCCTGACATTTAATCCTAGTAAATATTCCATGTCTTAGGTCAGTTAGGATCACCACTTTATTTTAAGAAGGTGAAATGTCAGAATAATAGTAGAGATAATTATTTATTTCAGCTTTTATTTCTTTCATCACATTCCAAGTAGGTCAGAAGTTTACATACACTCAATTAGTATTTGGTAGCATTGCCTTTAAATTGTTTAACTTGGGTCAAACGTTTCGGGTAGCCTTCCACAAGCTTTAACTTCCTGACTGAAGTCTTGAGATGTTGCTTCAATATATCCACATAATTTTCCTACCTCATGAAGCCATCTATTTTGTGAAGTGCATCAGTCCCTCCTGCAGCAAAGCTCCCCCACAACATGATGCTGCCACCCCCGTGCTTTACGGTTGGGATGGTGTTCTTCGGCTTACAAGCCTCCCTCTTTCCTCCAGACATAACGATGGTCATTACGGTCAAACAGTTCTGTTTTTGTTTCATCAGACCAGAGGACATTTCTCCAAAAATGTACGATATTTGTCCCCATGTGCAGTTGCAAACCATAGTCTGGATTTTTTAATGGTGGTTCTGGGGTAGTGGCTTCTTCCTTGCTGAGCGGCCTTTCAGGTTATGTCGATATAGGACTCGTTTTACTGTGGATATAGAAACTTTTGTACCTGACGGCTGGTATGACGGCTGTGTGGTCCCATGGTGTTTATACTTGCGTACTATTGTTTGTACAGATGAATGTGGTACCTTCAGGCATTTGGAAATTGCTCCCAAGGATGAACCAGAATTGTGGAGGTCTTGGCTGATTTCTTTTGATTTTCCCATGATGTCAAGAGGCACTGAGTTTGAAGGTAGGCCTTGAAATACATCCACAGGTACAACTCCAATTGACTCAAATGATGTCAATTAGCCTATCAGAAGCTTCTAAAGACATAATTTTCTGGAATATTCCAAGCTGTTTAAAGGCACAGTCAACTTAGTGTATGTAAACTTCTGACGCACTGGAATTGTGATACAGTGAATTATAAGTGAAATAATCTGTAAACAATTGTTGTAAAAATTAATTGTGTCATGCACAAAGTAGATGTCCTAACCGACTTGCAAAAACTATAGTTTGTTAACAAGATATTTGTGGAGTGGTTGAAAAATGAGTTTTAATGACTCCAACATAAGTGTATGTAAACTTCCGACTTCAACTGTCCATACAGTAGATAGAGAGAGCGTGCTAGAGAGCACTAGAGAGAGGGAGAGAGAGCTAGAGTGGAGAGAGAACGCAAGAGCGAGCGAGAGAGAGAGAGAGAGCTAGAGCGAGAGAGAGCGCAAGAGCGAGAGAGAGCGCGAGAGCGAGCTAGGGTGCGAGAGCGAGAGAGCGCGCTAGAGCGAGAGAGCGAGATAAGGAGAGAGAATGAGAGCTAGAGAGAGCTAGAGAGAGCGAGAGCTAGAGGGAGCCAGAGCTAGAGAGAGAGCTAGAGAGAGAGCTAGAGAGAGAGCTAGAGTGAGAGCTAGAGCTAGAGAGAGCTTGAGAGAGAGAGCTAGAGAGAGTTCGAGAGCTAGAGAGAGAGAGAGAGAGAGAGAGCTAGAGAGAGAGAGAGAGAGAGAGAGAGAGCTAGAGTGAGAGCTAGAAAGCGAGCTAGAGCTAGAGAGAGCTTGAGAGAGAGAGCTTGAGAGAGAGAGCTAGAGAGAGTTCGAGAGCTAGAGAGAGAGAGAGAGCTAGAGAGAGCTCAAGAGAGAGAGAGAGAGAGAGAGCTAGAGCGAGAGCTAGAGCGAGAGCTAGAGCGAGAGCTAGAGAGAGCTAGAGAGAGAGCTAGAGAGAGAGCTAGAGAGAGAGCTAGAGAGAGCTAGAGAGAGAGTGAGAGCGAGAGAGAGAGCGAGAGAGCTAGAGCGAGAGAGCTAGAGAGAGCTAGAGAGAGAGAGCTAGAGAGAGAGAGAGCTAGAGAGAGCTCGAGAGAGAGAGAGAGCTAGAGAGAGAGAGAGAGAGAGAGCTAGAGAGAGAGCTAGAGAGAGAGCTAGAGAGAGAGAGCTAGAGAGAGAGAGCTAGAGAGAGCCAGAGAGAGAGCCAGAGAGAGAGCCAGAGAGAGAGCTAGAGAGAGAGCTAGAGCCAGAGAGAGCCAGAGAGAGAGCTAGAGAGAGAGCTAGAGAGAGAGAGAGAGCTAGAGCTAGAGAGAGAGCTAGAGCTAGAGAGAGAGCTAGAACTAGAGAGAGAGCTAGAGAGAGAGCCTGAGAGAGAGCTAGAGCGAGAGAGAGATAGAGAGAGCGCTAGAGAGAGAGCTAGAGCGAGAGCTAGAAAAAGAGAGAGCTAGAGAGAGAGCTAGAGCGAGAGAGGCTAGCATGCACAAGGATTCCATCAAACCCACATTAGAAGCATGCAGACTCAGACATAACACATACTGTGTATATGCAAACTATTCAACTCCACTTTCGAATCAAGGAAATTCTTAGTGATACATAACTCAATTGTGGACATGGAGCCTTAATGCAACATACAAGAGTAGCACGAAACAGCACAGATGATAAAACAAAACTTCAGGGAGAGAGAAATCAATGCAGACCCTATGCGGCCTTACCTCATCTAAACTGAGGTTTTAGGGGGAGAAGGGGAACTTATTAAAAAGCATCTTGGGATGTCCCTGATTGCCTTTCCATTTCCTCAGCGTCTAAAGTAGAGTTAAATGTCATGTAGCCCCCTGATTGGCCTTAATAGAAACCAGTTGTCTCAGTCACACCAGTTGTCTCAACAGCCCTCCCCCTTCCTTCAAGTTTGCATCTCAAATGACACCCTATTCCCGACATAGTGCACTACTTTTGACCAGAACCCTATGGACCCTGGTCAAAAGTAGTGCACTATATAGGGAATAAGGTGCCATTTGTGACGCTGCCCATCAGCCATACTCACAGAGGACCTCCATCTCAGGGTTAATGTGCATCTCTGCACCACATGCAGCCATGTCTTCCAATCACAGTCCCAGTCGAAGCACCACAGAACAAACTATTCCGACGTGAAATCCCAAATAAAATTCCCAACTGCTTCCCAAACCTAAACTCTTCACGGTGACAGCTGGGAGCGACTGGGATCTAATGTACAGTTTCTGTAACGCTCCCTCTTCCCGATGTTCCTAGCCTCAAGACTGAACAATAAACAGAGCTCCACCGATCGGATTGCGCTTCCGGGGGAATCCCTGCCCCTAATTCCAGCTGGAATTCTAGGGGGGAGCCGGATGACTCAGCTTGGAATGGAGGAGAAGAAAGAGAGGAAGACGGGACCCTGATTACATACTTTCTCTCAGTGCGGTCGTTCCAGAAAACTTCCCAGAGTTAGGATGATAATTATCCTTAATAGAAACTTTGCCGTGTGCTGAACTGGGAGAGACAGAGAGCTTATCAGTGTTACAGTAAATGAACACCAAAAGATCTAGTCGTAACGTAAGTAGTCAACGGTTTTCCCACAATTATAGTTTTACTGTAAGTTGGATGATTTAAATGGTGTATCCTGTTCCTAAAAGATATGTCAGTACAGTCCAGAAAGGGAGAATAGGACTAACCGGAGACGTGTGTACTACTGTACAACACCACATACTGTCAGAGACAGTACTGTTGCCCTTTCCCCTACATCTTCAGCTACTCTTGCTTGTTCCGTATTCTGAATAATGTAATAATATATTTCATTCATAATGATGTATTTTCTCATGATATTTGAATAGCAATATACAAATATTTTGTATTTTATATTAACAAACCTTTTTATTCATTCATGTCTCATCACTGAGTACAAAGCTCCAACGCTTCGCACATTGTGAAGGTGAAAGTTCACGCAGAGTTCCTCGGAGCCGAGCTACTTTAGCTAAATTGACAAAGCTAGCTACTTCCACCGGATAATGACTCCCAATGTAGCTGTGTTTAGGCAATAGAGGACTCCATGGAGGTGAGAAGCCAGTCGGGCAAAAAAGCAGTGTGTGTGTGTGTGTGTGCGCGCGCGTGCGTGTTTGTGTGAGTGCTAACCCAGTGTTGTTTGATCTAAGGCTGTTCAGAGGGGATTAGGGTTTAAGTCTAGTCATATTACCCCTGTCAAACACACCTCCAGGCACTGTGCCGTGCGTCAATGGGTGCGATGATGACTCCATTACGAAGAGTGGTCTCATTCACCTCAATGTAAAGTGAGCATCAGCTAGGAAGCAGTTGCCGCAGCTATAATCAGCATGGGGCCCCAGCCTGTGCAACTGGACACCATTTTGTGTCAAAGGCCCTACAGTACTTGCATTATGTCCTGAGGAAATTGATTGAATGACAGGTCAAAATCACGTAAACCTGGGAGGGGCCTATACGACCAAATCGATGAGGTCTGCCAGTGAGACATTTAATTAACATGAAATCATGTCTTTATAAAAAATACATGATTGAAGATGAATTAACAATCATAAAAAGTAACAGTCTTCCTCTTTTATTGAACATCTAAGGGTCAATAACTCCCTGCAGTACTGTGTCTCTAACCCCCCCCCCCCCAATTGACTGGTGGCTGATAGAAATAGAATCACAGAACATTGACGCCGTTCTCGTAATTCTATTTCTATGGTGACTGATTACTATTATTTAGGAGAGGTCCAGCAGGGAGAGGGGGTGTACTGACCCCACACATACCCTGCCCTGCCTCCCATCTGCCCACTGCCCGGCCTAGCAGATGGCACAACAGTGGTACGTATGGCCATCTGTCCAGTGCCCCCTCACAATTCGTGTGCACTCACTGAATCTTTGGCCACACAGCAACAACTGTTGGTTGCGAGGCACTGCACTCGACAAAGACCTGTACATGACGTCAATATCTGAGAACCTCGTATTGTTATGGTGAAAGAGAGAGTTTAATTACAGCAAAACACCATTATCATTCCAAACATGGCCCTTATCAGCCAGGGATGAGGAAAACCTCATTAGCAGAGGGTGTTGAGAGCTGAGGCACTGACAAAGTGGACCTTCTCTTTGTTAACCAGCTGTACAGTTGGCAAAACTGAGAAATAGTGAGCTCATCCTGGTCAGCCCGTAGCAGCTGGGTGCAGTCTATAAGCAGGACCAGACAGGACCAGACAGGACCAGACAGACACCTCTTCAAGATAAACCACAATAAACCAGATAAAAGACTGTGGTAGAGTCAGGGGAGGGTCCAGCCACTGGTAGTGATGATAGTCGTTGGCTGGTGGTCAGGAAAAGGTCCTGGCCCTACCTATATTGTACGGTCGTGACTAGTGTCAGGCCAGCTTGACCAGCATTCAGAGAACTCACTAAGGAAGAAAAGGGTGGGGACTGGGAGATAGCAGCTCAGGGAGACTGGAAATAGGAGGAAGGGGGAACTGGAGTTGCTTTAGTGGAGTGTGTGTGTGTGTGTGTGCTGCATGGGAACCTTGTTTAACCCCTGACTTCCACCAGGCGGAGAAGAGTAAACAGAAGCTTCCGGAAAGCTTATCTGGGGGACCCTGTCCGGTTTCCACTTCACTCAGCTCAGCTCTCCCTCAGTGGAAGCGCTCAATACACAGACAGACACAGGCTTTCCACTGACCCAGTCAGAGTCCACAGCCTCCAAAAACACTTTAAATCACATCAGGGATAAATCCCACATAACACAACCAGACACATTCATTCCATTTTAGTGAGATACAGAACAATGTGTGAGTGAGAGAAGAGAAAGGGGGGAGAGAAATGAAAGAAACACCGAGTGGATAAGAGAACAAGAGATGTACTTCGAGATGCACCTTTAAGTACTGTCTACATGCCCTCAGCAACGTCCTGTATAAGATGCAATCAGTACCTGCAAGCCAGGTCCCACAGCCATCTCCCCTAAGCCAAACCCTACACTCCACATGTGATACTGCACCTCCTGCTGGCCACTCTGAGCTCTGCACCCACAGACATGATGATGAGCTAACACCGCTTGCCCTCAGGGGAGCTGAAAGTGAGTGGCCGACACTGCAGTCGAATGACCTCACTCTGTAGTTTTCCTAGCCCGCTAACGCTAACCCTGAGAGGTTTGGAACCTGTAAACAGTTTAAGATGAGCCACGATGATATGCTCTAGCAGACGGCCTCCTCTACTCAATTCAAGGGCTTCATTGGCATAGGAAACGCATGTTGTCGTTGCCAAAGCAAGTGAAGTAGATAATAAATAAAAGTGAAATAAACAAAAAATTAACAGTAAACATTGCACTCACAAAAGTTCCAAAAGAATAAAGACATTTCTACTCTCTCTTTCTACTCGCTCTCATAATGACACAGCAGGTCACACTGAGTGCAATTAAACTGGGAGACGCCTGACCACTGTCTGAGGTGGTGTGTGTGTGTGCGTACATGCATGTGTGTGTGTGAGTGTGTCATAGTCCTCCCTTGCCATCAAGTCCCTGCTTGTTAGCTGTGTAAAAGCTAAATGTACACCAGCCCAAACCCTGCAGCGCTCCCTTCTCCCCTAAGGTGTTGCCCCATTCCTAGTCCTGTCCACAAACTGAAAACAAATGTGACTCCAGAGTAGACATGTGTTCAAGACCCAATAAGCATCATCTCCAGGTCACTATCTCCCGGGTTAAAAGGAGTGGGGCCTCCTTCCTCTCCTCGTACCATAGTGACTTGGTGAATGACTTCATGAATGGCCCCGCGAGCGAGAGAAGAGAGGCATCTCTTGCTATGATGGATACCAGGGGCGTATCCTGTTGCAACATTTCTTTTAAAACGGAAGCAAACAAGGGGCCTACCTGACAAGGGGCCTACCTGACAAGGGGCCTACCTGAATTGGTCCAAATAGAAACTCTAGTTTTGCTCTGTTCGCTTCCGTTTGGTTCTTAAACGGTAAACGGTTTCCGTAATGAATGCACCACAGTGCCCTGCTGTCAAGAGATGCTTTAATCACAACCACCTTACCTGAGATACCGATCGGAGTGCTTCAACTAAAGACTAAGGCGCCGGAGTAGGTTTAAATCACATAGCGCTGTAGGTCATTCAGGCTCCACATATGTGACACAGCATGGAAAGACATGGGGAAGGGGAAATGGAATACAGTACTTTAGAATCCGAGGGAATTAGTACAACGTTTATTACTTTGGGAATGTTTACACTCGATTTCACAGTACAGGCCCAGTGTGTGTGTGTGTGTGTGTGTGTGTGTGTGTGTTTGTTAGCCAGATGGGAATGGCTGTCCCCCCCAATGCCCTAACCTTTCCTCCTGGAGGGGTCCACTGCTAATCATGTTAATCAGCCTGGGATCTCCCCACCCTTCTGGCTCTCTGTGTGCGGAGGGAATCTCTGTAGAAAGGGGATAGTGGGGCCCTCATCTGGTGTGACGCTGCAGAAGGTCACATGGGGGTACAAGGGTGTAGGGGACCGGGACCGGCAACACACAGGCAAGCCACCAGAGGAGAATGACGGGGCATGGAGGAGAACAGTGAGAGGAGTGTGTCACGGAACAAACAAACTCCTTCGTCACAACTTTGTTGATCAACCAAACATGTCAGTTCAGGACCAATGAGACACTGAGGATTTATACAAACAAATTCAATGCTGGGTTAGAGGGCTTGAAGTGTCAGAAAAGATGGCATAACCAACCACCCCCCAGGACAGTATAATATAACAGTCATCTACAGTATAATGGACCTCTGGTTGTAGCGAGGTCAAAGGGCGGCAGGTAGCCTAGTGGTTAGAGCGTTGGGCTAGTAACTGAAAGGTTGCTAGATCGAATCCCCGAGCCGACAAAGGTTAAAAAAAATCTGTCGTTCTGCCCCTGAACCTTGGTTAGCGTGCACTGAGCCTGGCCCGCCACAGGAGTCGCTGGTGCACGATGAGACAAGGATATCCCTCGCTAACCCAGACGACGCTAGGCCAATTGTGCGTCGCCCCATGGACCTCCCGGTCGCGGCCGGTTACGACAGAGCCTGGGCGCGAACCCAGAGTCTCTGGTGGCACAGCTGGTGCTGCAGTACAGCGCCCTTAACCACTGCGCCACCCGAGAGGCAGAGACTGACATTTTGATCCTAGAAATGAACTAAAAATGTATCCAGGTGTGTGATCTCACCACAATAGAGTACAACTGCCTGGAAGGGCCACTGACTCTGACCCCATGACCCCATGACCCAGGCTGAGAGAGGAAGAGAGGCGCGGTCAGGACGAGGGGAAACAATCGTCCTGACGGACAGCACACGGAAGGAAGGAAGCCCGGGAAACTAGAGTGTGTGTCTCTGATGTCATTACCCGTTTGAAAAACTGAATGGACAGGAAAACGGCTTATCACTCACAAAAACACAGCGGAGAGTAACTTGGAAAACTTCACACGAGGCACGGAGTCAACAAACTGTACGCCAATGTAAAGAGTTTCCCGTCCACCAGTATCTAGGTAATATCTTGTCATGAAAGAGAATCAATATCACTTTTAAGTCACTTGTGAAACCATCACTTCTATCACTCATAGTCACCTATTGAAATTAATTAGGGCCTACTTGTGTGTTATGTTGGAGCCAATTTCTCCTACTTGACACACAATCTGATGGAAACAACCCACTAGCAGTCCACTACAGTGTTGTGTTGTTCACGTTTCTGCTCCACTGACGCCATCTCCCCACATTGACAGACGGAGCAGGGGTCAGAGTCACTCAGTCAGTCAGGGTGGGCTCCGGCCTCAGGCCCTCCAGGCAGGTCACCCTTCATTGAGAGCCCTAATAAGGCCCTCTCCCTCTGGGCAAATAACGAGCCCAGAACTCCGCGGCCTGAGTAGGAACCAGACTACAAGACTCCCAGCTCCAGAGCAGGAAAGAAAACACTCACTCACTCTCTATATCGTCCCATCAAATCTGAGCTCTTAATATTGGAATATAGCCGACAAACTCTTACCGAATGATAAAGTATGTTCATTTATACCAATACTGTTCCAATCCACAAACACCTAATGCTAAAATGGTCTGTGTCCACAGGGGGAAAAGCCTACAGAATTATAGCTAATTAAAGGCCAAGTAAGCCATGAAATACTTGGCAATGTCACTAATAGCGACACTGGAACATTCTGGCTTATTAAATACTGAAAGCCGTGAGTCAGTTGATAACTGCGGAGTTGGAGTTTGAGGAAGCGAAACGAGCAAAAAGTAGAATGCTTTTCTGCATGTGGCTGTGTCCAAAATGGGAATGACCCTATTCCCTATGGCACAAGCTTTGACTAGAGCCATAGCTCCAATATATAGGGAATAGGGTACCATCTGGGATGCAGAATGTGTGCCTTTGTCCACCTGATAAACAAAAACCAACGCGTCTAGCAGCTGCAGTTTCCCTGCAGCTGGCCCCATGCTGTGGGCTCCCTCAGTCTCAGGTCTGAAACGTTGTCGAAACGTTATTTATACATTCTCTAAAACGCTCTCTAAACATGGCGTGAATGCTGTCTAAGGACTGTAAACGCTGACACATTAGGTCATATTTGGCTCCGGGTTTTATCCCTCAGTTTACAGGAATCTAACTTGGCTCGTGTCGGGCGGCCCTTCTGGGGGCCTGAGACACACTCAATCTGCAGAGGGAGGAAAGAAGAGGAGTGTCTGTGCGTGTGTTGTAAGAAAGAGAGCGGAGGAAAGAAGAGGAGTGTCTGTGCGTGTGTTGTAAGAAAGAGAGAGGA
Organism: Oncorhynchus nerka; assembly: GCF_034236695.1. Lineage (NCBI taxonomy): Eukaryota > Metazoa > Chordata > Actinopteri > Salmoniformes > Salmonidae > Oncorhynchus > Oncorhynchus nerka. The sequence goes on along the minus strand of NC_088416.1, from coordinate 6,183,170 downwards.
GGAAAGAAGAGGAGTGTCTGTGCGTGTGTTGTAAGAAAGAGAGAGGAGGAAAGAAGAGGAGTGTCTGTGCGTGTGTTGTCAGAAAGAGAGAGGAGGAAAGAAGAGGAGTGTGTGTGCGTGTGTTGTCAGAAAGAGAGAGGAGGAAAGAAGAGGAGTGTGTGTGCGTGTGTTGTAAGAAAGAGAGGAGGAAAGAAGAGGAGTGTCTGTGCGTGTGTTGTAAGAAAGAGAGAGGAGGAAAGAAGAGGAGTGTGTGTGCGTGTGTTGTAAGAAAGAGAGAGGAGGAAAGAAGAGGAGTGTCTGTGCGTGTGTTGTCAGAAAGAGAGAGGAGGAAAGAAGAGGAGTGTCTGTGCGTGTGTTGTCAGAAAGAGAGAGGAGGAAAGAAGAGGAGTGTCTGTGCGTGTGTTGTAAGAAAGAGAGAGGAGGAAAGAAGAGGAGTGTCTGTGCGTGTGTTGTAAGAAAGAGAGCGGAGGAAAGAAGAGGAGTGTCTGTGCGTGTGTTGTAAGAAAGAGAGAGGAGGAAAGAAGAGGAGTGTCTGTGCGTGTGTTGTAAGAAAGAGAGGAGGAAAGAAGAGGAGTGTCTGTGCGTGTGTTGTCAGAAAGAGAGAGGAGGAAAGAAGAGGAGTGTCTGTGCGTGTGTTGTAAGAAAGAGAGAGGAGGAAAGAAGAGGAGTGTCTGTGCGTGTGTTGTCAGAAAGAGAGAGGAGGAAAGAAGAGGAGTGTCTGTGCGTGTGTTGTAAGAAAGAGAGAGGAGGAAAGAAGAGGAGTGTCTGTGCGTGTGTTGTCAGAAAGAGAGAGGAGGAAAGAAGAGGAGTGTCTGTGCGTGTGTTGTAAGAAAGAGAGAGGAGGAAAGAAGAGGAGTGTCTGTGCGTGTGTTGTCAGAAAGAGAGAGGAGGAAAGAAGAGGAGTGTCTGTGCGTGTGTTGTAAGAAAGAGAGAGGAGGAAAGAAGAGGAGTGTCTGTGCGTGTGTTGTAAGAAAGAGAGAGGAGGAAAGAAGAGGAGTGTCTGTGCGTGTGTTGTAAGAAAGAGAGAGGAGGAAAGAAGAGGAGTGTCTGTGCGTGTGTTGTAAGAAAGAGAGAGGAGGAAAGAAGAGGAGTGTCTGTGCGTGTGTTGTAAGAAAGAGAGAGGAGGAAAGAAGAGGAGTGTCTGTGCGTGTGTTGTAAGAAAGAGAGGGAGGAAAGAAGAGGAGTGTCTGTGCGTGTGTTGTAAGAAAGAGCGAGGAGGAAAGAAGAGGCGTGTCTGTGCGTGTGTTGTAAGAAAGAGAGAGGAGGAAAGAAGAGGCGTGTCTGTGCGTGTGTTGTAAGAAAGAGAGCGGAGGAAAGAAGAGTGTCTGTGCGTGTGTTGTAAGAAAGAGAGAGGAGGAAAGAAGAGGAGTGTGTGTGCGTGTGTTGTAAGAAAGAGAGAGGAGGAAAGAAGAGGCGTGTCTGTGCGTGTGTTGTAAGAAAGAGAGAGGAGGAAAGAAGAGGCGTGTCTGTGCGTGTGTTGTAAGAAAGAGAGCGGAGGAAAGAAGAGGAGTGTCTGTGCGTGTGTTGTAAGAAAGAGAGAGGAGGAAAGAAGAGGAGTGTGTGCGTGTGTTGTAAGAAAGAGAGAGGAGGAAAGAAGAGGAGTGTCTGTGCGTGTGTTGTAAGAAAGAGAGAGGAGGAAAGAAGAGGAGTGTCTGTGCGTGTGTTGTAAGAAAGAGAGCGGAGGAAAGAAGAGGAGTGTGTGTGCGTGTGTTGTAAGAAAGAGAGCGGAGGAAAGAAGAGGAGTGTCTGTGCGTGTGTTGTAAGAAAGAGAGCGGAGGAAAGAAGAGGAGTGTGTGTGCGTGTGTTGTAAGAAAGAGAGAGGAGGAAAGAAGAGGAGTGTCTGTGCGTGTGTTGTAAGAAAGAGAGCGGAGGAAAGAAGACGAGTGTCTGTGCGTGTGTTGTAAGAAAGAGAGAGGAGGAAAGAAGAGGAGTGTCTGTGCGTGTGTTGTAAGAAAGAGAGAGGAGGAAAGAAGAGGAGTGTGTGTGCGTGTGTTGTCAGAAAGAGAGAGAGGAAAGAAGAGGAGTGTGTGTGCGTGTGTTGTCAGAAAGAGAGAGGAGGAAAGAAGAGGAGTGTGTGTGCGTGTGTTGTAAGAAAGAGAGAGGAGGAAAGAAGAGGAGTGTCTGTGCGTGTGTTGTAAGAAAGAGAGAGGAGGAAAGAAGAGGAGTGTGTGTGCGTGTGTTGTCAGAAAGAGAGCGGAGGAAAGAAGAGGAGTGTGTGTGCGTGTGTTGTAAGAAAGAGAGAGGAGGAAAGAAGAGGAGTGTCTGTGCGTGTGTTGTCAGAAAGAGAGAGGAGGAAAGAAGAGGAGTGTCTGTGCGTGTGTTGTCAGAAAGAGAGAGGAGGAAAGAAGAGGAGTGTCTGTGCGTGTGTTGTAAGAAAGAGAGAGGAGGAAAGAAGAGGAGTGTCTGTGCGTGTGTTGTAAGAAAGAGAGCGGAGGAAAGAAGAGGAGTGTCTGTGCGTGTGTTGTAAGAAAGAGAGAGGAGGAAAGAAGAGGAGTGTCTGTGCGTGTGTTGTAAGAAAGAGAGAGGAGGAAAGAAGAGGAGTGTCTGTGCGTGTGTTGTCAGAAAGAGAGAGGAGGAAAGAAGAGGAGTGTCTGTGCGTGTGTTGTAAGAAAGAGAGAGGAGGAAAGAAGAGGAGTGTCTGTGCGTGTGTTGTCAGAAAGAGAGAGGAGGAAAGAAGAGGAGTGTCTGTGCGTGTGTTGTAAGAAAGAGAGAGGAGGAAAGAAGAGGAGTGTCTGTGCGTGTGTTGTAAGAAAGAGAGAGGAGGAAAGAAGAGGAGTGTCTGTGCGTGTGTTGTAAGAAAGAGAGAGGAGGAAAGAAGAGGAGTGTCTGTGCGTGTGTTGTAAGAAAGAGAGAGGAGGAAAGAAGAGGAGTGTCTGTGCGTGTGTTGTAAGAAAGAGAGAGGAGGAAAGAAGAGGAGTGTCTGTGCGTGTGTTGTAAGAAAGAGAGAGGAGGAAAGAAGAGGAGTGTCTGTGCGTGTGTTGTAAGAAAGAGCGAGGAGGAAAGAAGAGGCGTGTCTGTGCGTGTGTTGTAAGAAAGAGAGAGGAGGAAAGAAGAGGCGTGTCTGTGCGTGTGTTGTAAGAAAGAGAGCGGAGGAAAGAAGAGTGTCTGTGCGTGTGTTGTAAGAAAGAGAGAGGAGGAAAGAAGAGGAGTGTGTGTGCGTGTGTTGTAAGAAAGAGAGAGGAGGAAAGAAGAGGAGTGTCTGTGCGTGTGTTGTCAGAAAGAGAGAGGAGGAAAGAAGAGGAGTGTCTGTGCGTGTGTTGTAAGAAAGAGAGAGGAGGAAAGAAGAGGAGTGTCTGTGCGTGTGTTGTAAGAAAGAGAGAGGAGGAAAGAAGAGGAGTGTCTGTGCGTGTGTTGTAAGAAAGAGAGAGGAGGAAAGAAGAGGAGTGTCTGTGCGTGTGTTGTAAGAAAGAGAGAGGAGGAAAGAAGAGGAGTGTCTGTGCGTGTGTTGTAAGAAAGAGAGAGGAGGAAAGAAGAGGAGTGTCTGTGCGTGTGTTGTAAGAAAGAGAGAGGAGGAAAGAAGAGGAGTGTCTGTGCGTGTGTTGTAAGAAAGAGCGAGGAGGAAAGAAGAGGCGTGTCTGTGCGTGTGTTGTAAGAAAGAGAGAGGAGGAAAGAAGAGGCGTGTCTGTGCGTGTGTTGTAAGAAAGAGAGCGGAGGAAAGAAGAGTGTCTGTGCGTGTGTTGTAAGAAAGAGAGAGAGGAAAAAGAAGAGGAGTGTGTGTGCGTGTGTTGTAAGAAAGAGAGAGGAGGAAAGAAGAGGCGTGTCTGTGCGTGTGTTGTAAGAAAGAGAGAGGAGGAAAGAAGAGGCGTGTCTGTGCGTGTGTTGTAAGAAAGAGAGAGGAGGAAAGAAGAGGAGTGTGTGTGCGTGTGTTGTAAGAAAGAGAGCGGAGGAAAGAAGAGGAGTGTCTGTGCGTGTGTTGTAAGAAAGAGAGCGGAGGAAAGAAGAGGAGTGTCTGTGCGTGTGTTGTAAGAAAGAGAGCGGAGGAAAGAAGAGGAGTGTGTGTGCGTGTGTTGTAAGAAAGAGAGAGGAGGAAAGAAGAGGAGTGTGTGCGTGTGTTGTAAGAAAGAGAGAGGAGGAAAGAAGAGGAGTGTCTGTGCGTGTGTTGTAAGAAAGAGAGGAGGAAAGAAGAGGAGTGTCTGTGCGTGTGTTGTAAGAAAGAGAGCGGAGGAAAGAAGAGGAGTGTGTGTGCGTGTGTTGTAAGAAAGAGAGCGGAGGAAAGAAGAGGAGTGTCTGTGCGTGTGTTGTAAGAAAGAGAGCGGAGGAAAGAAGAGGAGTGTGTGTGCGTGTGTTGTAAGAAAGAGAGAGGAGGAAAGAAGAGGAGTGTCTGTGCGTGTGTTGTAAGAAAGAGAGCGGAGGAAAGAAGAGGAGTGTCTGTGCGTGTGTTGTAAGAAAGAGAGGAGGAAAGAAGAGGAGTGTCTGTGCGTGTGTTGTAAGAAAGAGAGAGGAGGAAAAAGAAGAGGAGTGTCTGTGCGTGTGTTGTCAGAAAGAGAGAGGAGGAAAGAAGAGGAGTGTGTGTGCATGTGTTGTCAGAAAGAGAGAGGAGGAAAGAAGAGGAGTGTGTGTGCGTGTGTTGTAAGAAAGAGAGAGGAGGAAAGAAGAGGAGTGTCTGTGCGTGTGTTGTAAGAAAGAGAGAGGAGGAAAGAAGAGGAGTGTGTGTGCGTGTGTTGTCAGAAAGAGAGCGGAGGAAAGAAGAGGAGTGTGTGTGCGTGTGTTGTAAGAAAGAGAGAGGAGGAAAGAAGAGGAGTGTCTGTGCGTGTGTTGTCAGAAAGAGAGAGGAGGAAAGAAGAGGAGTGTCTGTGCGTGTGTTGTCAGAAAGAGAGGGAGGAAAGAAGAGGAGTGTCTGTGCGTGTGTTGTAAGAAAGAGAGAGGAGGAAAGAAGAGGAGTGTCTGTGCGTGTGTTGTAAGAAAGAGAGCGGAGGAAAGAAGAGGAGTGTCTGTGCGTGTGTTGTAAGAAAGAGAGAGGAGGAAAGAAGAGGAGTGTCTGTGCGTGTGTTGTAAGAAAGAGAGAGGAGGAAAGAAGAGGAGTGTCTGTGCGTGTGTTGTCAGAAAGAGAGAGGAGGAAAGAAGAGGAGTGTCTGTGCGTGTGTTGTAAGAAAGAGAGAGGAGGAAAGAAGAGGAGTGTCTGTGCGTGTGTTGTCAGAAAGAGAGAGGAGGAAAGAAGAGGAGTGTCTGTGCGTGTGTTGTAAGAAAGAGAGAGGAGGAAAGAAGAGGAGTGTCTGTGCGTGTGTTGTAAGAAAGAGAGAGGAGGAAAGAAGAGGAGTGTCTGTGCGTGTGTTGTAAGAAAGAGAGAGGAGGAAAGAAGAGGAGTGTCTGTGCGTGTGTTGTAAGAAAGAGAGAGGAGGAAAGAAGAGGAGTGTCTGTGCGTGTGTTGTAAGAAAGAGAGAGGAGGAAAGAAGAGGAGTGTCTGTGCGTGTGTTGTAAGAAAGAGAGAGGAGGAAAGAAGAGGAGTGTCTGTGCGTGTGTTGTAAGAAAGAGCGAGGAGGAAAGAAGAGGCGTGTCTGTGCGTGTGTTGTAAGAAAGAGAGCGGAGGAAAGAAGAGTGTCTGTGCGTGTGTTGTAAGAAAGAGAGAGGAGGAAAGAAGAGGAGTGTGTGTGCGTGTGTTGTAAGAAAGAGAGAGGAGGAAAGAAGAGGCGTGTCTGTGCGTGTGTTGTAAGAAAGAGAGAGGAGGAAAGAAGAGGCGTGTCTGTGCGTGTGTTGTAAGAAAGAGAGCGGAGGAAAGAAGAGGAGTGTCTGTGCGTGTGTTGTAAGAAAGAGAGAGGAGGAAAGAAGAGGAGTGTGTGTGTGTGTGTTGTAAGAAAGAGAGCGGAGGAAAGAAGAGGAGTGTCTGTGCGTGTGTTGTAAGAAAGAGAGCGGAGGAAAGAAGAGGAGTGTCTGTGCGTGTGTTGTAAGAAAGAGAGCGGAGGAAAGAAGAGGAGTGTGTGTGCGTGTGTTGTAAGAAAGAGAGAGAGGAAAGAAGAGGAGTGTCTGTGCGTGTGTTGTAAGAAAGAGAGAGGAGGAAAGAAGAGGAGTGTCTGTGCGTGTGTTGTAAGAAAGAGAGAGGAGGAAAGAAGAGGAGTGTCTGTGCGTGTGTTGTAAGAAAGAGAGCGGAGGAAAGAAGAGGAGTGTGTGTGCGTGTGTTGTAAGAAAGAGAGCGGAGGAAAGAAGAGGAGTGTGTGTGCGTGTGTTGTAAGAAAGAGAGCGGAGGAAAGAAGAGGAGTGTGTGTGCGTGTGTTGTAAGAAAGAGAGAGGAGGAAAGAAGAGGAGTGTCTGTGCGTGTGTTGTAAGAAAGAGAGCGGAGGAAAGAAGAGGAGTGTCTGTGCGTGTGTTGTAAGAAAGAGAGAGGAGGAAAGAGAGGCATAGACAAAGAAGGAGAGCGGTGTGTCAGATGCTGCCGACTGCTAAAACACGCTGGTTTGCTTTAGGACAGGGATGAAGAGAACCATTTATACATTCGTCTTTTGCATATGTAGGAGAATAAAACAAAATATTGTTGTTATCTAACAGTCTACCAAGAGTGCATGAGTTGAAGAACAAATTGGCTGACTATTTTTTGTACAGTCAGCGATAGGGGACTGAGTGGAGAGGGAATTGAAGAACAATGGAGCTGAGCATTCATTGGTAGGGGACTGAGACGCTGGGCTCCAGACAGAGCAGAGGGAGGGACAGGAGAGACAGGCCGTAGTGACAGACAGGCCCAGGCTGGGCTTTAATCAAACCGACCTCTCCTCTTGCAGGCCCACTCCGGGGACCCAGAGCGCTCCACTGTGTGTGTGATTGCATCTTCCAGTCCCTCTGTGAGGTAGTAGAGGAGGGCAACTGGAGGGGGATGATGTGTTGTGGAAAATGTACTGTACCTCCGCCACTGGAGGTTTAAAAACGAAAAGTGTATCCAAAATGTGGATACCTACACTACCGTGTACAGTGGAGGTATGTGGATATTGCCAATAGTCTTAAAAACTGTCTGTATCAGAGTGGAGGCACTCAGCCTCAGCGTTGGAGGCCACTCCTAGAAACAGGCCCCAGATCAGTGGAGTGAGCCCATTACTGCCTCCACGCCTCATTGGGCCTCTCTGCTTTAACACACCAAAGCTTCTGATCAGCAGCCTGTGTAATGCCAGAGGGAACTCTAGCCCAGATCAAACACACACACACACACACACACACACACAACCAAACACACCAGATCCTATGATCGGTGGTTAGCAGCACACACACCAGGCCCAAAGCCTCAAAACACTGCTTTACTCTCCCTTGTTTATACATGTATATACTGGTCATCTCCATAGCAACTTCACAGTGACACAATTGAAAGACAATGGAAAGTTGGGGCCTTCCTACAAACCCAAGCATCTCTATGGCTGTTTGTGTTCTCCCCTACTTGAAGCCCCTCACTCTGTTAGAGTGACTACATCCAGGATCACATGAGGAACCTAAGGAGTTAGAGGGTTCAGGAGAAGAAACCTAGGGTCAGAGGTTACTTACTGTCAGGGTTGGGGGACTTGGTGCGGTTGGGCGAGGAGCAGCGGATGGTGGTGACGATGGTGTTGTGGTGGGGGTTGGGGTGGTGCGGGTGGTGGACTGGTGCATGATGACCATGGTTCTCGTGGTTGTTCTTTCCATTCCCCGTTGTCTCGGGTGCTTTGGTGACGCTGATCCCTGGTGTGGTCCTAGCGGCCGGGCCGTCCCCCAGACTGGGGGTCTCGAACCTCCGGGCATGGCTGGGGGGCTCGGGGGTCCGGGCCCCTCCGCGAATCACCACATCCTGGGGTGTTTTAGCGAAGGTCACCTCCCGTTTGTGGCCCATCTCGGGCGTCTTGGAGTGGCCTAGGACCTCGGGTCGTTTCGTGCCAAATCGGAGGAACCAGGGCTGGTTGGATCCACCTGCTTGGAGGAAATGTCGATGGAGAGCTCCGTGCGTCCCCGGGATATGGGTTCAGGAGGCTTGGAGCCGCCCCCTCCCATGATGGTCTTGGAGATGGAGCCGTTGTTGTTATTGCTGGCGCCCAGTTCACGGTAGTAGATGCTGGTGGGGGACATGACGGGGCGGTGGTTGGGGTTGCTGGGCGCCCGGCGGGAGCCTGGCGAGGAGTTGACCGAGGTGTCCACATCCTCCACCTCAAACGACCTCTTTAGAGCTGCATGGAGGGTGAGATGAGACAGACACACAGTCAATGAGTCATCCATTCTTGACCATTTCTGACATTGCTGATAATCAGAGTGCACTTAGGGCGGGTTTCCTAAACAAACATTGCGGCTAGTCCTGGACCAAACATATACGTCAGCAAATATATGAACAGTGTATTCTAGTTCCAGAGGAGCAACATGAACTGTTTCGACGTCCCTGGCATCATAGCTGCTCGAGGTTAGTGGGTAGAGAGAAGCTGGAAAAGCAATCTCGGAAAGAAAAAAAAAGAAAAAAGGAAAATGGCAGCAACAAGCAATTAAGCCAAGCTCAAATCATTTCAATAACTCTTTATTAGTGGTGCCAATCTGTCACAACATACGACTGCATATGGCACTCTATACGTTTATATGGTGCCAGTTGTATGACACAGTGTGGTACTTACTGTATGTTATTAAATGTGATCCAATTTATACACCCACTTGCACAGCCTCAAATGGCCTTATACTTGCATGGCCTTATATTCTCTACATGCATTCTTTAATATTGTATGAGATATGGATGAGTTACGGAGGAGTAGTAGTGGTAGTAACTGATGCATAGTCTATATACAATGCATTAATACCAAATTAACAAAAAGGAGCCACGCTTCTCCCAGGTTACTGGTGGCTTTGTGAGAAAATCCCCAAAATAAGTTTCAACCAAAACATAAGGCCAGTTTGGCCTTGTAGGCATTGCCTCTTGGAAGTCAACTTGAATCCCATGGGGAACATGCTAAGCTAGTCACTGTGGTTACGAGCTGGTTATGACATCACAGTCTCACATCCATGTCCTCTCTGTACCACTCAATACAACTCCAAGCTAATGATCAGTTCTGTTATGGCCTAAAGAGTGTGTGTGTGTCTGTCTACACGCGCGTATGTATGTGTGTATGTATGTATGTACACCCACAGAGGGGGTACTCAGCCCCTATCCCATTGCCCTCTCCGTAAACCCAGTCCGAGCAGTGAAGGGACTCGGGGAGCTGGAGGCAATCACACCAAAGCCTTTCCTCAAAACATCAGTTACGGGCCTAATCTAATTTTACTGCTATAAACCTCTTCATTTTATGACAGCGATACTCTTTCTCCCCCTAAGACAAATCCTCTTCTTGCCAAACTATAATTTAGTGTGCTGGAGGAAATGTCTTGCTCTTCTCTGACTGTCCAATGGCAATTGTCCAGTTCAAGAACCTTTTTATGGCCTCATAAGTGTCCATGATGTCTATATTCTGTTGTTTGATTGGTGTTGCTAGCACCCCTTCCCTCTGTAGCTCTCTATTTAAAACATGCACTCCTGCTATGGCTACTATGGCTACTATGGCTACCGTACGTCTCCGTGTTCTTGCATTCCCTGCGCATTGAAAAGCTAGCTAACCAACGTTAGCATAGCAGCATTAGCAGCATTAGCATTAGCAAACTGCTAAATCGCCCGACTGCACTTGAAGGGTCTCGGGTGTACATACTGTAGCTGTTAAATGCTCTTAACAACCCCCCCAAAACACCTTCTGAAAAGGTTGTTAACTTAAACATTTATTTCCAACGACTAACTGTTATTCTCTCGTGCTTCCTCCATTACGCTCTCGTGATTTGGGGAATATTGGCGTTAAATTCTACGAGTCTACGAGGCATTATTTAAAAAACGTTTTAGTCCTCCATTTTAAGGATGGGTGTTGCTTTGGCTGTTACTAAAAACACGTCCCATCTCCCATATCTTCAATTAGAACGGGAGACCCAATCCCATATATAATACAGAAGACGGTTATATGTTATTTCCATGTCCAAACCCCTTTGCCACTCTACTCCATCCCCCATAACCCCCCTTTCCTCCCTATTGTGTTTTATGATTGTGCTGAACGATTCCAAGGTTCCGGCTACTTTCAACTCTGTCCAGGACTAGGACTTGACTGCCAAATCAGTCCACTGCTTATTGCTTAGCAAACAGTGAGCTGGGAGGCCATTAGTGCATTCAGTGATCGGAAACGTTCTGAACGTTGCAGACAGAAATCGAATGAACAGAGCTGACACGATTCCCTATTCGATCTTTTCTACCACATACATTTCCATCTGAATGAGTTGCAATGCATAGAGAGACAGTTGGTATAAGCCTAACACTGATAGGACGTAAGTGTTACCATCAGGGAGAAACGGTACAATGTATGATTAAATGCTCAATGCTTAAAAACGTAGGACTTAAGTGTTATCATAACATCCAAGATGGCTGCATATGATTTAATATGACCTACAAATGCAACTTTCTTAACAGACACCATATGCCTCAGAATGACTTGGAAAGAGAGAGACATTACGGGAATTGCTATAGCAAATAGGAACGTTCCGCGACTCAGTTCCACCATGCGGTTTCCCACGGTTTTCTATACACTCAGAGGTCACTCTTTCCAACGTCATTCCATTAGAAGACAGAGAAGAAGGATCACGTGTTTCCGAGGAAGCATCCAAGGATATCCCCATCGTGGATTTCACACGTGCTGGATTGACCTGGGACGATACCAGGCGGTAGGCCAGGCGGACGATACCGTCTCATCCCCCAAGTGAAATGGCATTCCCAGACAATGAGCTGGAAATACAGAACGTCTCTGCGGAATCTCTTTAACAAACAGAGCCTACTTCTCTCTCTCCCTGTGTAGCCTACCTCTTGGTGTTCTGTGTCCCAAAGTCTCCTGTGAGGGGATGACCATAACAGTGGCCATAGGGCCAGGCATTTTTCCTGACCAAGAACAAATCTGGGCCCATAGTCCAAGGCCTATAACTGGGCCAACAGAGTTTTTCCTGGCCAGATGTTGTGGTCAGAAAAACTCCTGGTCCTAGCATAGCACAACACACTAAGATGGAGGCTCTCTTCCCACCTGGCCTAAATAGTAGGGCCGGGTAGATACCAGCATCGCAAAAACAAATGTCCATAGCAAAAATGAAAACACAAAGAAAATTCAACTCTTTGGTCCTTTAAAAAAAACAGCTATGTAAAATATTGTGCTGTAGCTTTTTATGGAGCTGGGAAATGTAATTATGCTCCAACCAAAACGAGCCATCGGAACCATAACGTATTGTTTCCTGTTTACAGTCTCACGGTAGATATAGAAAGAGACCAACTTCCTGGTTGTGTTGGGTTCTGACTGAGGTCAGAAAGATCAAAGTCATCACCGCATCCTGTTGTGGGGTTTAGTGAGGCTAGAGAAAAGATTGAACACTGAGGAAAGAGAGGGCGAGAGAGAGGGACCATCGACGTACACTAAAACTGACTGAAAAGGTCAAGACATGAGGTTGCGTTCTCTAGGGCCCACTGTTGCACTACAGCTCATCCACATCAGCACACTATCCTACTAAACAAGGCCAACGGACATCATGGTGGCCTTCATGTTAGAGTCCCAGGCCTTAATCAATACTCCTTCTCTGAGATGCTTTGTGAGTATGGGCCCTGAGCTCCATGGCATGTCGTCTGAGTCCTGATGTGACCGGCTGGATCAGCTTCCTCAAAGAAATGGGTCTAGACGGGGGCCAGACGGCCTTCAGACCGGCCTCTTAGAACTGAAGAGTGAAGGGAGCTCTCCTGGGGACCGCAACTCTGAGGCCCAAATGCTAGAGTTTCATCTGTGTGTGTGTGTGTGTCTGTGTGTGTGTGTGTGTGTGTGTGTGTGTCTGTGTGTGTGTGTGTGTCTGTGTGTGTGTGTGTGTCTGTCTAGTCTAATTTATGTCTATTGGGCCAGATGTGCAAGTGTGTGTTTTGAGGGTTCTTTAGGGCAGAAAAGGCCAACTGTACTGTAGCAAATATATAGTATTACACACTATCTATTGGATACTGGAGAAGATATTGCCGAATAATATTGCTGACCTTTCTCTGCTCATATAACACCATGGTATTAAGTCTGTAGTCAATGGTTGTCTCACTGAACAATCTCTTACATTCCCGACTCGCTCACTTCCTGATCCGTATCACATGACGGTGGAACTATGAGGACGCTGACAGTTACTGTAATACTGCCAGATTATGGTCTATGAAACATAAGAGGCATGATGATATAATGCTAGCATTTAAAACTGTGCAGTTTCAGACATATACTCTGTACACACAATGCCAAACCCACTGGCAAAACAGTGATTATGACTTGAACAGAATGTCTATTCAAGTTTGACAACACTTTATCTTGATACGCTAACACAAACTATAATGGTGAAGTTTAACTTCGGGGCGCTACATACCCACGCGTACGCACACAGCGGTTCTGCCAGTGTCAACAGAAGCGGGCTACAACATTATGCAGCGGAATTATAATATTATAGAAATCTTTCAAAACCAAGTCTGACAAGGCAAGGCCATCGAATGAACGATAAAGTTACACAAATCCTCCCCCGATGATATTTCACTTGATCGGTCCAAAGCTTAGCCACCGCTAATGTCAGGGTGTCAAATATACACTTCCTCATGTCTTCTCTGGACACGGTTGGGTTTACGCTGAGACACAGTGTGACAAAGAGAGAGAAAGAAAGAAAGTGAAAGCAGCTGTTGGTAGTTCAGTAGTGCTTGGCTCCATACCTTTCAGTCTGAACCCCTGGGTGCTTGGCAGGTAAGGCCTAGTTCAGTCCTTTGAACAAGCAACAGCCACAGGTTAACGAGTAGAAAGCCTTCTGTACTGCAGGCCACTGCCACCCTGGATTACATCCCTTGTTGACCACTGGCGCCGTTTCCAATGTTAGAAGTAGCGAGAGCGGATGGATTCCAGACAACACACCATAGCAAACAGACCCCGAGAGGATCATTCCCTATTTAGTTGACTCTCTATTGAGTTGATTCAATGAATCAGAGAGCAATAATAGACCAAGGCTTATGATTTGATGGTGATCTCAGGTGCACTCAGAAATAAGAAATTCAAATCCATACCGACGCACTAACATAAACCACACAATCTAAACACACACACACTGTCCACAAACAATAAGCCTCTGGAAAATCCCCACACTTCTAGTTTGAGACAGACATAACACGGACCAGACTGGATTTGCAAGTAAATGGCAGAGTAGTCCGACGTCAGCTGTGTTTCAGCAGCAGTGCGTGACCAATAGTGACGTTTCTACACGGCCCCAGATCAGATACCATAAGAGTATCAGATTCAAGCAGAATCCACAACTGCCTGAGAGGACAGGCTGAGTGACAGGGTGGCTGACACCATCCTGTTACCATGGCACTGATATGGTATTTTTCATCCATTTGATCACATAGTACTGCTAATGGAAAGTTAACAGCACACTGTACCTAAACTGAGTTTACAAAAGAAAGTGGTGCACAAGCCCCCAAAGATGGTCATAAAAGTGCACGGACACTCCACCAAATATACATAAACACATGCCACTTTAAAAGAGAGCCCAGGCAATAGAACACATGTTTACTTTACCTATTTTTTGGCAGGGTAACACACACACACACACACACACACACACACACACACACACACACACACCACACACACACTCTCTCTCGGTGGAATTTCCTCTCCCTGCCCAAACAGAGGCACACTCCCTCAGAACACATAATCACTCACTAAACAAAACTACCTGGACATAAACCTACAGATGTGGGAGATAGAGTCTGGTCTGTCCAATATGGAGAGATCACCACAATCCTTTCTGTCAAAGAACAAGGTCTTTTACCCTCATGCCCGGACTGATAAAGTTTTGAGGTTCACACTGGCTCAAAACGACTTTCTGAAGCAGGACCACACATCCAGAAGTGTAATTTTAAGGGAGTGAATGCACACATACCGATCTGACCAAGAGAGCGAGAACTCAACGCTCATCAAGTTCTGGACTGTGTCCATGTGACCCTAAAGAAATGAAATGAACAATACCGACATGTTGAACTGTGTTCAGTCACACATTCAGATTCTCAGATCTGACGGAGGAAACACACTTTCAGTTCAAAGTGTGTGGGTTTTGGTTTTTACAATCGCTGTCGGGATAAAAATAAGAAACCCGCACACTGCTCTCGATAGTATCACTGCTCTTTAATAAGCTTTACGTATCGGCCTCCAGAGCCCTCACAGGGATAGTAAAACAAGGAAAACTCAGACAAATGGGTACATTTTTGTCAAGACCACAAAGGGATAAGGCTTTTTTTTTTTAGCTTCAGCGGTTAGGTTTAGGCTTACAATTAGGGTTAGAGTTAGGGTTAGGTTTAGTTTTAGGATTAAGGTTAGATTAAGGATTAGGGGTTAGGGCAGGGTTTCCCCAACTGGTTCCTTGGGACCCCAAGGGGTGCATGTTTTGTTTTATGCCCTAGCACTACACAGCTGATTCAAATAAATCAACTAATCATCTAGCTTTTATCATTTTAAATCAGCTGTTAAGTTAGGCCAAAACCCAAAATGTGCACCCCTTGGGGTCCGAGGACTGAGTTTGGGAAACGCTGGGTTAGGGAAAATAGGATTTTGAATGGGAATCAATTGTTTGTTCCCTACAAGGATAGCAAAACAAACGTGTGTGTGTGTGGCACCTGTCAGACCTCTCACAGCTGGAGGGAAGGACACACTCGGACCGGAGGAGGAAGAGGACAACAAAGGAAGTCAATGCTAGCTTCACAGGACAGCTAGGAAAACAAAGGAGAGAGACAGAGGACACACTGAGGAGTTGTGAATGAATGGGGGTTTGATGCGGTGGCCAGATGTGAGGCTTTACTATGAGTCCCTTTAATGCTTTCAGCTGGAAGGTTTCCTGTGGTGGAGTAGCACTGTCAATACTGACAGTGACGTAACTAGGATATTTTGTATTTACCTTTATTTAACAAGGCAAGTCAGTTAAGAACAAATTCTTGTTTTACAATGACAGCCTAGGAACAGTGGGTTAACTGCCTTGTTCAGGGGCAGAACGACAGATTTGTACCTTGTCAGCTCAGGGATTCGAACTTGGCCAACGCTCTAACCACTAGGCTACCTGCAACCCCATATAATCAATAGTAGACTCGGATTAAGAGGGGCGGCAGGGTAGCCTAGTGGTTAGAGCGTTGGCCAAGTTCGAATCCCTGAGCTGACAAGGTACAAATCTGTAGTTCTGCCCCTGAACAAGGCAGTTAACCCACTGTTTCTAGGCCGTCATTGAAAATAAGAATTTGTTCTTAACTGACTTGCCTAGTTCAATATAGGTCAAATAAAGAAGAGACTGAGGGGAACACATGCCCAATGTGTGCACAAACAAACTCAAGAAACAAAAACAGAGTGAGAGAAACCAGTGCTGTTAAGTGGAAAAGGCTAGTGACTCAATTGTAAATTCGATCTCGAAATAGTAGTTTTGACATCAGTTATCGTCAGTCGTTAGTCACCACTGGCTGTCGATAGGAACGTCTGTGACAAATAAAAGAGGGTGATCAAAACAAGACAAACCTTCAAAGTCAGAGATAATTCCGTCCAAGTGAGCAGTAACCTTGGAGTCAGACATCTTGCTGGTTTGATATCCAAGTAAACAGAATTCCCAAATCCCTTCCCAATCAAGGTAACGTTCCAGAGTCCCCCTATTGATTCTAAACAAATCCCAAATTAGGAGCCAGTGTAAAAAACAGAGTGCTGAGTAGTAGATCTGATCCAATCCAACAGCTTTCTTAAAGGAGCAACTGATTTTTTTCTCTGCTTCCTCCTATGCCTGGCACTGCATCGCAGCACTCAGTCTTCAGAGAGTGAAAAGCAAGCCCTCCTCTCCTCCCCTCAGAGAGAAACTCCCTCCCTTTATTTTGTGCATCTCCCTGCCTGCCGCCTCCCTCTCAATGAGGGGCGGCAGGGTAGCCTAGTGGTTAGAGTGTTGGACTAGTAACCGAAAGGTTCCAAGTTCAAATCCCCGAGCTGACAAGGTACAAATCTGTTGTTCTGCCCCTGAACAGGCAGTTAACCCACTGTTCCTAGGCTGTCATTGTAAATAAGAATTTGTTCTTAATAACTGACTTGCCTGATTACATTTTTTTTAAATATAAAAATGACTGTGACTGTGTGTCAAGTCTGTAAAAAGACATGAGCCAACAGGGGAATTGTCACACAGCCACTTAATCAACTTCCTGGCTTCATCTAATCAACCAGAAAGCTCAGGCCCTCAAAAATGGCCTTCATAAAAATCAAGCCACTCAGTTCATGTTAGCTCGATTGGAGTGGGACTAAGTACCTCAGTAGTTATTGATAAACAGGTAATTCTGCCTCTCTAGCACTAATTAAAGAACACTCACTTCTCTGGTGCTTTCCTGACACAAAGTCTGACTGCATCTGCAATGGCACCCTTTTCCCTATATAGGGTCAAAAAGGTATATGAGCCCTGGTCAAAAAGGTAGAGCACTATATGAGCCCTGGTCAAAAAGGTATATATGAGCCCTGGTCAAAAAGGTAGAGCACTATATGAGCCCTGGTCAAAAAGGTAGAGCACTATATGAGCCCTGGTCAAAAAGGTAGAGCACTATATGAGCCCTAGTCAAAAAGGTAGAGCACTATAGGAGCCCTGGTCAAAAAGGTAGAGCACTATAGGAGCCCTGGTCAAAAAGGTAGAGCACTATATGAGCCCTGGTCAAAAAGGTAGAGCACTATAGGAGCCCTGGTCAAAAAGGTAGAGCACTATAGGAGCCCTGGTCAAAAAGGTAGAGCACTATATGAGCCCTGGTCAAAAAGGTAGAGCACTATATGAACCCTGGTCAAAAAGGTAATGCACTATAGGAGCCCTGGTCAAAAAGGTAATGCACTATAGGAGCCCTGGTCAATAAGGTAATGCACTATAGGAGCCCTGGTCAAAAAGATAATGCACTATAGAAGCCCTGGTCAAAAAGATAGAGCACTATATGAGCCCTGGTCAGAAAGGTAGTGCACTATATAGTATAGTCCAGGCTGCATCACATCAGGTCATGATAGGAGTCCCATAGAGAAAGGCACAATTGTCCCAGCGTGGTCCAGGTTTGGCCGGGGTAGGATGTAATTTTAAATAAGAATTGACTTGCCTAGTTATATAAAAGGTTAAATAAAAATATATATATGTTTTTAGGGAACAGGGGTCCATTTCAGACTCATCCTTAGACTCACTACCCCTCTAATTAAAGAACACTCACTTCTCTAGAAGTGGGCCCACCTGGTGACTGGCGTCGCCTCACGCTAACAGCTTCAGGTCAAGGAGCGTTCCTGCTGTGTTTTATTGTGTGTTCTGGTTCCTCTGTATGCCAAGTGTCTAGGGACCAGGGCCAGAGGCTGCCAGGTAGAGAGTGTGTGTGTGTGTGTCCAAGGACTATGGAGTGTGTGTGTTTATGATATATACCAGTTATAGGACTGGAATACCTCTTCTAGACTGCTACCATGTTTTGTTTTTTTTACCACTTGTGCTGTGTTGGAAAGGTTACAGTCTTCTATGGATTGTGTAGGCTGCCTCAGTACTGAAAGCAACCATGGGTTGAGTCCGCTTCATAAGTACTCACATACCCACATTCTGTGTATCACACATCCAGTAAAACCTGACAGCTGTGTATAGGCGTGTGGTGTGTGTGCCTGCGTGGATGTGTGCGCGTGCATCTGTGTTACATCCTCACTAACCCATGCCTGTGCATTCATGTACGTATCTTCGGTCAAACGTAGCAGTGTGTGGCCCCCTGGTACTCAGACTCAGTGGCAGTACTGTAAACCATATGCCACACAGCCCCAGTCCTCAATTAAACCTAAAAACACACAGTGCGAAATACACACCTCCCCAGCCAGCATATATTTATCTAAACACGCACGCAAACACACATGCACACGCAGATGATGGCTCCCTCCCAGGCATAGAGAGACGGATTTTCAAAACAACATCTGGAGCGCATGTGTGTGTGTTTCAGTACCCCTGAAATAGCCCAGTAAACAGTGTTTGAAGGCTCAGGGCTAAACTGTAGAAAAATCCCCACCAAAACAATACAGCCGGGTTCTGGATAATGGCAGAGAGAGACAGAGAGAGAGAGAGAGAGAGAGAGAGACAGAGACAGAGAGAGAGACAGAGACAGAGAGAGAGACAGAGAGAGAGACAGAGAGAGACAGAGAGAGACAGAGAGAGACAGAGAGAGAGAGAGGAGACAGAGACAGAGACAGAGAGAGAGAGAGAGGAGAGCTGTGGTGTAGATGCATGTTTGGGTGCCGGTTTGGGTCAGTACAATGTACTTATAGGATAGGCTGGTCTCGGACTCTCATCATATTCACACTTGTTACTTCACGTCATCTCGCTCCAGTATGATGTGGGTTAGCTTTGTCACTTACTGTGTGGGCCTCCTAATACTTCCCTGGTTGTACCTGCAGACTTGGTCGTCAGGCCAATTTCAGACGAATAGGAACACAACCACAGACGTTTATCATGAGGAAGTGACAAAACCAGTCGCCCCACATCAACACCATTTATGAGTGTGTGTGTGTGTGTGTGTGTGTGTGCGAGAGGTTAGACAGTTCCTCTAAAATGTCACCTTTTAAAAACGGCATTGCCCTGACCTTTCAGTCCAGACAGCGTGGCAACAGTGCACTGATGACTGCTGATGGAATTAACAGAGCTAAATAAACGTGGCTTCAATAAAAAATCTTGAGTAGAGAAACTACTCAATTAAACGGGATAATAACACACACAGAAACAGACAGAGACAGAGGAGAGAGAGAGAGAGAGAGAGAACAAGGGCACGAGAGAGCTGTCCAACTAGAACTTGTAAACACGCCAGGCCTCCTAGCCTGACTGGATCATTTCACACTTTGCCCATCAGGCATAAAAAAAAACACACTGTGCGATGAAGTGTGCCTTTTCACAAGTCATGTTACGCTGCGTTTAGACGAGGGACACAAAAAAATACCAGTCATCATCAAATCACATTTTATTTGTCACAGGCGCCGAATACAACTGGTGTAGACTTTACTGTGAAACGCTTACAAGCCCTTCCCAACAAGCAGAGTTAACAAAAAAAAATTAAAAAATAGTAACACAAGAGGAATAAAATACACAAGAATGTAGCTATATACAGGGAGTACCAGTACAATGTGCAGTAGTACTAGGTATTTGAGGTAGATATGTACATGAAGGCAGGGTAAAGTGACTAGGCATCAGGATAGATAATAATAAGGTATTTGAGGTAGATATGTACATGAAGGCAGGGTAAAGTGACTAGGCATCAGGATAGATAATAATAAGGTATTTGAGGTAGATGTGTACATGAAGGCAGGGTAAAGTGACAAGGCATGAGGATAGATAATAATAAGGTATTTGAGGTAGATATGTACATGAAGGCAGGGTAAAGTGACTAGGCATCAGGATAGATAATAATAAGGTATTTGAGGTAGATATGTACATGAAGGCAGGGTAAAGTGACTAGGCATCAGGATAGATAATAATAAGACAAAAATAAAGAACAGAACATAGCGAGACATGGCAGAAGGCAAAAGTTTAAATATTTGAACTCTGGCGGCAAGTCCCATCTACCGTGGCAGCTGACGGCAATCACCGCCAACCTCAACGGCGTTTACTGTCGTGCTCTCATTGAAAACAATGACATCTGGTTTGCCATCTACCATCTACCCTGTACCATCTAAAAGTACCATTATTCTAACATTCCCTACAGGTTACATTAGCATTTTCCACACCTTCAATGAATGTTCCACTGGTGCAAGGCCCAGTCAGACCCGTAGATCATACAAGGGCCACACGAGAGCTGGCCCTTGCCGTGATATACCTTCAGGGCCACCAGTATCCAGCGACGAATAGATCATGACTAACCTAACCCCAGATTAGACCCCTGTTCCATCATTTCCATATAATAGCCTAGTACCAGCCAAACTCCCAACACCAAAAGGCGGGGCTTCCATAGAGCCTGCCCGCCCAGTTTCCTTCTTTCCTGTTCTCAATGTCCAGGGCCATGTTCTTTGTGCCCGGTCTTATCCTAGTGGAGAAATAATAATATTAGCAGACAATAAAAAGGTAGTGTGCAGAGAGGTGGGAAGGTAGAAGTGCCGACAGCTGACTCATGGAGGAAATCCTGTGCACTGCTTGTATGGAACACAAAGAGCCGTGCAACTTCCTCGACAGGGGTTCGCCATTGGGTAGTGTGCATGTGTGTGTGAGTGGGGTCTTGCATGTGTTTGTTGTGCTGTGTCTTAAGGGTACTGCATTGGCTATCGCCTGCATTCACTGCACTGTGTACATTGTGCAAAACCCAAACGAATGCAAAGGAATATTCACACACAGCAGCCGAAGGATGAGTAAGCTGACGTGACACACTGCACAGGCCTTGTGTTGATCCAGAGCATGTAAGTGTTCAGAGCAACGCCCCATCGCCACCTCCCTCGCTCCGCATTGACCTCAACAGGTCTATCAACTCACACCTCAGCCACCAATAGCCTGCCATGGCTGTGATGAGAGCGTCACTCAACAGGATATCCTGTACTGATCATCTCTATTTAAAATGTCACAATACAGACATGGACATGACATTTCTGATTTCCTCTGATTTCCACTATTAAACATAGATTTGGAATTTTATCACTGAAGCAGCAGCCAAACACAATGAGGGAGTCAACTATCTGACATTATAGCCCAATGTGCTGCCCATACGTAGAGATGAATAATAAGACATCACATTGAACATATTATCTGAAATCCAGCACAGCCGAGGGTAGAGAGGCGACACCACGGCCGTACCGTTGAGGTCTGATGCTACGGTTTATAGCAGAGGTTTGAAACACTACAGAGCCAAAACGGAGAGTGGCGACAGAGGCTCATAGCACGGGTCCAAAATGTCCCGCTAAGACAATACTGTAGCTCATATAGCTCTCAAAACAAGTTACGTGTTGTTGTTGTTGTTGTTTTTTTTTTTGGGGGGGGGGGGGGGGGTTGTCATAGCAACATATCTAAAAACAACCCTATAAAGACTAAATAAAGGGGAAGTTGCTCAACCCAGGGCTTCCTGGATGAAAGGCGACTGCTGCCACCAAACGCTCGAGCTGTGGAAAAACCTCACACTTCTCCTCACCCCCACCACCGTCCGACTTTGCTATATTCTTCCAAATCACACAAGAAAGAAATCCCTGTCTGCAAAATATGAATCATCCACATGGAACTTTTCACAGAACTCAGTGAAATGGTGGTGCAGTCCACTGACTGCCTGCAGAAACAGATGGCTAAGGGAAAACTCACATAGCAACACTGCCTCCCTGTGGTCTAATCTAGAACTATACAGAGTCTGCACAGCAGATCAGACTCACAGAGCTGAAGCGGAGCCATCTCGTTAGCAGCTGAATGAAGGTTCATTTTCAGAGTGACGCTCGGCTTGATGTCCGACGCTAATCTCCACAAGCCTGTTGGATTAGTGGTATCGTTTTAATCCAGACTGAGCCCATATGGGCCAGTTTAGAAGCCCCTCTACAACTCAAAACTGACCAAAAAAACAGAAAATCCAATGAAAGACCTGATAAGGCAGATCTATGGATCAGAGATCGCTTCAGTCATAGCAGTGTGTAAACAGAGAGAGTGACATGAACAGGGGAAGTGGAGGAATATCAACCCTGAAGCTGAGAGCAACAGCGGGGAGGACACAGCATGACACGCAGTCGGACAGGACACAGTGTGTGGGACGTGCCAGGCTTTCCTGAAAGGACGCTGGCGGAGGCCACAACCGGGAAAAAAAGCATATTAGCCGACGACATGAGACATGAGCTCATGCCTCATCCCATAACTAAAAATAGAGACTTTCCCATCAATCCTAGTTTATCCAGATGACTGAAATCAAGCATAAACTCCCTCGTATGCATGGCTATGACATTATTCAGAGTTAATCATGTCTATCTATAGTCCAGCTCCCACGTCAAGGTCAACTGTAGTGAATCATTATTCCATCCTATCCAATGCAATCCTACTGCAATGCCTCAGTCACAAATTGCATGTTTTGGTTTTGTGGCTTTTCCACATTTCTTTCCATAGTAGTGTCCAGGATACCTTGTAGTCATGGTGATTTTAGACACTTCTTCACATGATGCCCCCCTCTCTCACGCACACACTCATGCAGACCAGCACATTCAGTAAAGACAGCATCTCACAGCTGACCGTGTCAGAAAGAGAGACAAAGACTACCACCAGCTGTAGAGTAAACTATTACATGTCAACCCTTAAAAATGGAGTGAATTCAACAACAACAACAAAAATCCAAAGTGAAAAGACTGAAATCATCATTAGAGCTGATGATCATATTCTTGTCGAATTTACTAGCAAGATGAATTAGTTAGTCCTGAACTCTTTCAAACAGTAGTGAGGCAAGCGGACTAGACAGACAGGGTGCCCCAGCGTCTACCGTATTGGCCGACGAAGCAAACAGAACCCCGAATGACTCGTGGCTTCCTCTACACAGGCGAGGCAGCAAAGTTACCAAGTGAGTTAGAACAGAGTAAATTAAGCAGCTTTTCTTCAATGAAAAAGGCTCCAAACTATGCAGAAGAAAAAAGTTTGAGAGCCCAGAACTTACCGGCTATTCTGTCTCGCTCCATTACTTGCTCGCAGCCTCAGATAGCCACATGTAATGTCTGTCTTTTTTCTCTCCCTCCCTTTTTTTTTTGGCTGGAGACTTCCCCCTTTTTCTGTCTGACTTAGTCACCTCTCTCCCCCCTCCCTCCCTCTGTAGTGCTAATGTCTTCAATCTGCCGTGATAATGCAGTGTCAGAACGGATCATATGGAAGTTCTCGCTCTTTTAATTTGTTTTTCTCTAGGGTCCTGGAACTCAAGCGTCCCGCTACCTCCATTCAACAGCCCCCAATCACACACACACACTCTGATACTGTACGTGTTGGGACCTTCGACACCATTCTAAGACGCCGAGGGTACAAGGTAAATGTGGGGTAAGCGGACGAAGAACACTCTCAAAACCTTACACTCAACTGAGTGAGTTATAGAGGAACTTCAACATTTCCTGACCGGAGACGGTGTATTCTATCCTCCCGGAGTATCTCCAGTTCTATTGACTTGGGTTTAATCAGGAAAAACAAACACTGGAGCCACTTAACAGACCTGGAACATTCCATAGTGCCCACCCCTAACCCCACTCCCGTTCCAACCGCTCCCCTGACGCCAGGAGAGCAGGACGCACTCTGACCTCTGACCCTCCACCTTGCTCTCCAGGCGAGGTCAAGGGTCACTTAGCGAGCCGCCGTCTGGGCGAGAAAACGGCCAAACAAACACACCCATGTGTGTGTGTGAGTGAAAGGGAGAGGGCGGCCCAAGTTACAAGCACTTCCCTGCCCTTTCCATTTGTTCTCAAAGGGACATCCGATCCCTCCCTAGATACTGCAGAGTTAGCGACTTAGCTATCTAGATAGCTTTAGTGTAAACATGACTGAGACAAACCCTTTGGCTCTTTCAGGTGAATGTGACCTGTCCTGGGCTATTTTAGTTTAGTCTACAGGAACCGCGGCTGGGTGAGGACAGTGATATGCTACAGTTGCGTTAGGGCAAGTTGTTTCTCTTGGCTTCGCCCCGATGACAAGCGCCAGGCTTTATCGAAGGTGAGGTGTTGATACAAGAGACGGGGCTGGGGATGGTGTACGTGTCGACAGGGATTTCTTGTACGTTGTCAAAAACTTCAACCGGAGCCAAACTTTACAGTCTCTCTGCCAAAGAGTGTGATCAGAAGTGAGTTCACAAACATCCATAATAACCTTCTCTGGGTTTTCCCTCATTGTAAGATCCTCTTTTTAAAAATGCTGCATCAACTGTATGAGGGACCCAAGGAAGTTGGAACCAGTCATAAAAAGGGGGCCCCATGGCCAATAGATCACGGAGTTGTGGCACACACACACACACACACACACACACACACACACACACACACAAACCCCACTCTACACACACACTGGATCCTAGTGGGAATGAGACCGGCATGGATGAGCAGTGGGGTTTTCTGTATCTACATAACGGGGTTCTGCTAAAAAGGGCTATCTAGGGTCCCTCTTCTGACCTAAACCAGCTCTGTGGAGACGTACTGTATGTCTCTCCCCCTCCGCTGCACCTCCTTGCTCATGTCATATGGCCCTGTGTCTGTGTGGGGGAGTAGAGGGACTGGATGGAGGGATAGGGGTGTGTGTGTCTATGTGTGTGTGTTGGTGTGTCCATGCGTGTGCGCACACACACACACACACACACACACACACGCGCGCGTGTACTGTGTGGTTACTAAAGGTCACACAAAGAAACAGATCAGATCTAAATTCTCACTTTTTTGATGCTGAATTAAAGAGGAACTCAGTCATAAGGAAGAAGCCAACTTCCATCCACATGGTGTTTGTCAATGTTACCCAAGTCTGTCAAAAATAGAGGCCCGGTTTTAAGGCCCCTGGCTGATTCCACCAAATCCTGCACTGTGCACGTGTGTTTTAGCATGTGTGTGTGTGTGTTTTAGCATGTGTGTGTGTGGTGTTGGGGGGGGGGGTCTCATGCTGCTTAGTCCTCAGACATTTAAAGCAGAGCTAATCTGGGCCAATACTAGCAATATATAAAAAAAAAGATCCCTTTTCTGTTAAAGCTGTTGCGCAATAACAAAGTTAGTAGAATGCAATGAATGCTTATGACATGTTTTAATTAAGGAGAAGTCTTTAGGGCAGCCAAATGGCAGCACTAACCCGGTCTACCCTGGACCTAGTCAGTGCTCAGCTGGTCAGGCGAGATCGAGTCAGACCCTTGGCCTGAGCCCAAAAGCATTGTGGCCTCTCACACAGACTCATGCAAGCAGGCACGTATGCGGCCACATGCACAAACACACAAGTGACAATCTGTGACTTCCTATTTGTGACACTCAGACAGCTAACAAAACAGCAGTATCTTTTGGTGACACACTTTGTCATGTATGATATGTGTACGGTATTTAAACAGTGGTGCAGCGGTAAGCCAGCTCTGACTCAACGTTGGTTTACTATAAGCCTCAACAGGGCTGTACTGTACTGGCTCCATGCTGAGACCTATTTGAGGAGAGAGAGACCAGCTCCAATCTGTAGAGAGAGGAGAGCGAGACCAGCTCCAGCGTCCATCTGTAGAGAAAGGAGAGAGAGAGCAGCGTCCATCTGTAGAGGGATGGTCTCACTCATACGTTTCACCATCTCCCCTCTAAATCATCCCAACCTGCCTGCTGGAGGAGAACCTCCCACCACATTGTCTTATGCTTTAAGCTCACTGTTTGATGAAATAAGACACAAATGACTCAAGAGGGAGCCAGAGAACAAGGTAATCAGAAGAAAAAAACCTTAACCTGTCACGACCATCCAGCTCTCGCTGGCTTTCGCAGATTCTGCTATTACTCTCCTGAAGTTGCCGGTAATAGGCTACACGAGGAGTAGGCCAACTTTCTCACGTGGAATGCCAATGTATCTTACAACTTCTACTGATCTGCGTACCAGTTGTGGTTTTCATATGCACATTTATGTGGAACAATTATTTTATTTATATTAATGTCTCCGTATAGCAAAATCATTGTCATGAGGTTAATCAAAATTCTATCCGATTCTAAATGCAAAATGATAAACCTAAAAAGTAACTTTAATTGCCATGTAAAAATAGCCTATAAAGCAAACAACTAAAAATATTTCAGCCGGCAGTGGCTACACGTGGCCTTTCTGCAACGAACTTGAAACACTGTATCGGCTATTAACTTGGGTCTGGCCTGAAGCTCCTTGCAACATTGTATAAAATATTCTGTGCCGTCAGCTGTTGGCTATTTGCGCAAGGGATAAGTCGTAGTCAGGTCGTAGTCAGGTCGTAGTCAGGTAGGCCCATTTTATGATGTTGGCCATTTTTCATTTCACACCGAGTGGTTATGAAAAAGGGAGAGAGCTGGAAAGACTTTTCAAATACATTGAGGAACTATTGTTAGTCTGAATGGATGTAAAAACAGACTTTGCTTCCTCGCTGTTTGAGGTGAAGAAAACATTACTTTGAGAAGCCTATAGGCCGGCCTACTTCTATGCGTAACCAGGTGCTCTTCCTTGCTCAACATTGTCTTTTGTTTAGAGTGCTCCTGACAATGACTAAATTGACAGAATTCGTAAACGGAATGAAATCAACCAAAACGTGTTTCTTACAAGTGTAGTATAGGTTATGCGCTCTGCAAACAACGTGTCCACTCCGACAATGAGAAACGGGCAAACGACTGGAATAATAATATATTGAATGCATTAACAGACATTACCGTAACCAAATAAATGTTGTAGATTAGAAATTATAGGAATTAACAGTAAAATGTACTTCTGGTGAGCTACTGTATGTAATGGGGAATTGATAGACACTAGCAATGAAACTCAAACAATTCAAAAAATGAAGTTATGAAACAATGAATGTGCACAAATTGGCAGGAGAGAGCTCAATCTGGAGAGAGAAATGCCCTTCTTGGACTGTGCCATCCCCACGGCCTCCGCAATGGATTAGTTCACTGAGATGATTAGTTCACCGATATGATTAGTTCACTGAGATGATTAGTTCACCGATATGATTAGTTCACCGAGATGATTAGTTCACCGATATGATTAGTTCACCGATATGATTAGTTCACCGATATGATTAGTTCACCGATATGATTAGTTCACCGAGATGATTAGTTCACTGAAATTATTAGTTCACCGATATGATTAGTTCACTGAGATGATTAGTTCACCGATATGATTAGTTCACTGAGATTATTAGTTCACTGAGATGATTAGTTCACTGAGATGATTAGTTCACTGAGATTATTAGTTCACCGATATGATTAGTTCACTGAGATGATTAGTTCACCGATATGATTAGTTCACTGAGATTATTAGTTCACTGAGATGATTAGTTCACCGAAATGGGCGTGTGCCAGAAATCTTTTTTAGATATTTACTGCTGCTTGACAAAAGAATATCGACCAGTCTAATAATTGAGGTCAATCATACACCACGCATACACTAGAGGTCAATTGATTATGATTTTAACGCCTATACCGATTATTGGAGGACCAAAAAAAAGCCGATACCGATTAAAATCTGCCGATTATTTTTAATATATATATATATGGTGTGTAATAATGATAATTACAATTACAGTGTTGGAGAAGAAAGTAAAGGTGCAATATGTACCATGTAAAAAAGCTAATGTTTAAGTTCCTTGCTCAGAACATGAGAACATATGAAAGCGGGAGGTTCAATATTCCCAGTTCTTCAATATTCCCCGTAAAGAAGTTTTAGGTTGTAGTTATTATAGGAATTATGACCCATCGACTATTTCCGGAAACTATCATTTCGAAAACAAAACGTTTATTCTTTCAGTGAAATACGGAACCGTTTTGTATTTTATCGAACAGGTGGCATCCATACGTCTAAATATTGCTGTTACATTGCACAACCTTCAATGTTATGTCATAATTATGTAAAATTCTGGCTAATTAGTTCGCAATGAGCCAGGTGGCCCAAACTGTTGCATATACCCTGACTCTGCGTGCAATGAACGCAAGAGAAGTGACACAATTTCCCTAGATTAATATTGCTTGCTAACATTAATTTCTTTTAACTAAATATGCAGGTTTAAAAAAAATCTACTTCTGTCTATTGATTTTAAGAAATGCATTGATGTTTATAGTTAGGTACATTCGTTAATTTAAATCATCCCCCATTTGGCGAAGTAGGCGGTGATTCGATGATAATCAATGCGGTGCCTGTTAATTTATATGCAATGCAGGACAAGCTAGTTAACCTAGTAATATCATCAACCATGTGTATTAACTAGTGATTATGTTTATTTATTTATTTAACCTTTGTACCTTGTCAGCTCGGGGGTTTGAACTTGCAACCTTCCGGTTGCAGTCTACCCTGCCTCCCCATGTGAAGATTGATTGTTTTTTATAAGATAAGTGTAATGCTAGCTAGCAACTTACCTTGGCTCCTTGCTGCATTTGTGTAACAGGTGGTCAGCCTGCCACACAGTTTCCTCGTGGAATGCAATCGGCGTCCAAAATGCTGATTACCGATTGTTATGAAAACTTGAAATCGGCCCTAATTTGGCCATGCCGATTAATCGGTTGACCTCTAGCATACACACACGTACATGTGCCTGCATACACACACTCATGTGCATACACACACACACACACACACACACACACACACACACAGCCTGCGGAGGAAGGCTGTTATTCAGAAGAGGGCTGTTATTTCTCTCGCATGACCGTACATCCTGTAAACACACAAGCACACGTTGTGCAGTAGGGCAGATGGGCATAGAACGCGGACAGCCATGTACACAGAAGCACCCATGCAAGACCAAACACACAAGCCCCAAAAAAGCTGGAGGCTACTGACGTTGCATGGTGAGCCTAAGGGTTCACATTAAATGGAAGCCGTCACTTTAGTACATGACCTATGGCCAAACGCCTGACCCCCAACATGTTACATTTAGTTACATAAGAGTCAAGGACTGGACCAGCACACAGCGGGCCACTAATATAGACATGCCTGTGGGGCGGCGATGCACTATGAAGGAGAAAGAACAGTCAGAAGGAGATTAAAGATGAGGGGGAGAGAAAAGAGAGATATAAGAGAGGGGGAGGTAGTGAAAGGACTGAATGTAAATGGACAGGAAGAAGAGAGGAGTGAAAGTAAAAGGGAGGAGAGATCAGGAGGTTCCCTCTGCAGGAGTATGTCTTCCGCACATCTGGGGAAGGGCCTCGGGGGGCCGATGATATACAAACAGCACAGGCATAATCACACACACACACACACACAATTTTAGAGCGCCTTCCTAAACATACAGACAGAGCTGATGATGCAGAATAAAAGGGGAGCGAGGGAGAGAGAGAAAATAAAACAGACTGTGCCCGATTCGTCGCTGCAGCCACAATCTATGACCTCATCTCAGCGCTACGCAGCGCAGCTCCCTTATTCTCTGTCAGACACAGACAGGCCTGTCCTTCTCATGAGTCTCCTGCCCTGCTCCTACAACCAGAGCTGCTGGCCTGGGGATCATGCCCTTACAACATTCAGGAATCGATAAGCTCTACATATTCATTTCTATCTGCAATGTTCTAAAAAGTGTCACCATCTTAAATAAAAACCCTGCTACGACACATACAGCAGCTGCTAATCTAGAGCCTATGACACACACACACACACACACAGCCTGATTGAGGGACCTTGATTTGATCCAATCACCCGATTCTCTCTGCTCCCGATGGCAGCCACATGCTCATCCCCAATCCCCATATTCCCCACTGATGGTGTCCAAATGCTGGGGGGGGGGGATGCGTGAGTGGGGCTCACTGGGGCTCTGGGGGAATCTAAGGACTCTCTCACACGTGCACTAATTCCCACTCGCTAGATTGGCATTTCCTGCCACGGGGCAGATAGAAGGCAATTGACCCGATGTAAAGACGCGGATTGAGATTATGTGGAGTCAGTGTGGTTGAGTTAATGAGCAAGGCCTGCTTTCAATAAGACAGTGATTAGACTTGGTATTTGACGGTTCTGTTTGCCAGCAATCTCTCAATGGTTTTCATTGGTTGAAGATGATCTGGTGTAAACCAGTCAGTGAGAGAAGTTACACTTCCCAGTTCATAACCAAATAGAGAATGAATTTCATGGCCAATATACAGCGGAATAAGCAAGGCCCCGAAGGCTGAGGAACCACTCTTGGAACGGCTGATCACAGGACAAAACAGACACAAACTAGTATCTACAATCTAACCCATTCCACAGGACAATCATTTCTCAACTCTAACTCAAAGACAGACTTTTTGCTTTCCAAAAGTCCCCCCCACCCCAATTCCAGGTCAGTAAGAAGTTAAATCAAAGTGTTGTAAAAGTGCTTGGACTGCAGTCCGCCTGTCTGTCCCTCCCCAGCGTGGCTGTGGTGGTACTGGGTTTATCTGCTGGATATTTCCTCACCATAAGTTAGTAATTAGAGCCTGGAGGAAGCTGGCAGCAGACAGACCAGAATGGGATCTATCCTCACAGTGTCGGGTCCAGGCCCGGGAGTCTCCGGCTCTACCTAGCCCAGACCTAGCCTGAGTCTCTGATCTGTTTGTGTTCCAACTTGTTTGGCGTGACACTCATAGCAAGGGAGTTGGCAAGACAGCACAAACAGATCTTGGACTCAGGCTATCAGAACCACACTTAGCATTTTGAATGGCTGATAGAACTGACAGATGGAGTTAAATACTGACAACTGTTGACACTGAGAAAACAAATCAACAGTGGCTTGGATTCCTAATCAATTCACTAAGTACTGCCTAACACACAGCAGGGTACAGAGTGTATGGACAAACAAGACTGAGGGCTAGGTAGTCAACAATAATTCCACCCATGCACACACCTCTGTCCTGTCTCTGCGAATTAGACTAAACGGAGTCATGGTGAGCGAGTGAGAGAACGAGAGGGAGAAATGGAGAGGCAGAGAGAGAGAGAGAAAGAGTTCCTGTGGTTCCTTGTGGCTTGTGCCCCTGTAATCAGCATGGAAGGCTCCTGATGTCTAAATCTGCTGCACTGACCCAAACAGTCTCCGCACACACACACACACACACACACACACACACACACACACACACACACACACACACACACACTGTGGTAGTGTCTGTGCATGTGGAGTTTGGTCACAGAGCTCTCCCAGATAAATACAAGACCTCAGAGCGTTAAATATGCCCTACGTGGCTTCTACTGAGACATTATGCAACTATTAATTGACATGGCCATCCACATTACCTACCATAGTACTTTTAAAATCGACTATTTTTAAAACACACGCCATTACTCAGACAATTACTGTTTTTAATGCATCTGCGGAAATGCAATAAACAGTTTTGGAGAAAAATCTGTTCTTTTGATTAGATGACTGACCCAGTCTATGTTACCCTCTAATATGACTGTCCGCATTATGTTTACAAGCTAATCTGCTTGGCAATAATGACTAGCTCATTAGTCATGCCATGTTAATGACATCTGCTCTCAACAGAAGGTGTGTGTGTTTTATATAAGTTATATAACTAAATAATGATTAACACTAGAGGACTGCCCATCACCCTAAGCCATAGTGACATGGCCCTGTTTTCAGTATGTGTGTGTGTGTGTGTGTGGAGGGGGGTTTTGGGGGTCTAGGCTTTAAGCTGAAATGTCATGCGTGTTACACAAATCAACATCCTTATATAGAGTAGAACTCTGACACACTGGCTAATGACGTCACAGAGCGCACCACAGTATTTCCGGCGGTTTTGACGGCATTCCGAAACAAAACGTCAGTGGGCATTCCTGCACAGCGAGGCTAATCATAGAGGCATCTGGACCTGGGGAGACTGGAGACAAATGAGCCATAATAAGTAATGAGTTACTTCCTATGGGGGCGGGGCTTAAGATTAGGCTAATGAAAGCTCAAAGCTTCTCCAGCAGGAAATGGAGATGGAACCGTTTGAGCGGATACGCAAATTCACAGAACACAAAGTCCCTTGGGAGGTCTGAGTGGGAGTTCTGGTGTGATACTCATCAACGAGAGAGGTTAATACGTCACTTAGCAGACACTTTATTCTAAAGAGACAGAATAGTCAACATTATTAACAATGACACAGGACGCACATTAACAACCAATGGCCCGTGTGGGAAGTCTAATCCACAACCCCCGTGTTGCCAGCACCATGCTCGAACTCTGTGAACCATTGGAAGCACGATCCACAGTGAGTTGGGTTTGGTCCAGTACAGAGTGTCTCAGACTCAGGGAACGAGCTGGCTTCACTGTAAGGCAACATTGTTAAGGAGACATAAAGAGCAGTATTGACTCCTCATCTGCTGCTTTGTTCACTACGGGACCTGGATCTGCCGTTGTGCTACTGAGTAGGAGGATGGCTGAGACACTGGAGCCCAATGAGAAAAACTAGATACAAAGTTCCTTATTACATGCAGTGTTGCTCAACTCGATAAACAGCATCCCTTTACTATGGTGTTGCTCAATTCTGGTCCAGGGACACTCACACAGTATGCAGGCATTTGTTCCAGGCCAGCACTAATCTGATTCAGCACTTACACACCTGATGCAACTGGGCCAACAGCCTCCTTAAGCCAAATACTGTACACAGGACTGAGATCATTTTGTCACTTCCTCACATCAATGACATCACCGGGAGTGCTGCCCCCCTTAGGGACGACTACGTCACACACAAACAATCTGACAAACAAAAACACTGTTACTGATTAGTAACTCAAACACACTAACAATACATTTATTTCTGGTCTCTCTTTCCTGTTAGTACTAACTTAGCTGAAGACTAGAATATAAAACGCTGTAGGTCAGGATAACGATTTTCCTGATGACAAATCATGCAGATGGGGACGTTACGCTTCACCAAACCATTTGATTTGCTATTAAGTCGTTGAAAGGCTTGCTGCTAATGCACATTAGAGACCTGACACCCACTTCATTATGGAGGCCAGTTTTAAAAAATAGCAAGTGCAACACTCCCTTAAGCAACTCCTGAGCACAAAAGGTCCATTCAGTGTGCGGACGAATCCTGAGAGGAGTCAGTGTACAGTGCAGCTGACTGGGTTCACTCATGTGTACAGAGAGAGAGAGAGAGATGGGGAGTGCATTTACTCTGCTGAGCCCCCACCACACTTTCATTTGGAGATTGTTACTGGAAAATAGGCAACAGCATGGGTACATCCAGCCCATTGACAGACAGACAGAGACAGAGACAGACACAGACACAGAGAGACAGAGAGACAGAGAGAGAGAGACAGACAGACAGACAGACAGACAGACAGACAGACGCCTCTGTCCAGATGAAGATTCTCTGGCCTTGCCTTCATAGGAGACATCAGACACAAAACATGTCTTGCTCTGTGTGGAAATAAATATCTAATAATATCTACAGTTGACGTAGAAAGTTTACATACATTTAGGTTGGAGTCATTGTTTTTAAACCATTCCACAAATTTCTTGTTAACAAACTATAGTTTTGGCAAGTCGGTTAGGACATCTACTTTGTGCATGACAAGTCATTTTTCCAACAATTGTTTACAGACAGATTATTTAACTTAAAATTCACTGTATCACAATTCCAGTGTGTCGGAAGTTTACATACACTAAGTTGACTGTGCCTTCACACAGCTTGGAAAATTCCAGAAAATGATGTCATGGCTTTAGAAGCTTCTGATAGGCTAATTGACATAATTTGAGTAAATTGGAGGTGTACCTGTAGATGTATTTCAAGGCCTACCTTCAAACTCAGTGCCTCTTTTCTTGACATCATGGGAAAATCAAAAGAAATCAGCCAAGAAAAAGAATTGTAGACCTCCTGGTTAATCCTTGGGAGCAATTTCCAAACACCTGAAGGTACCACATTCATCTGTAAAAACAATAGTACGCAAGTATAAACACGATGGGCCCATGCAGCCATCATACCGCTCAGGAAGGAGACGCGTTCTGTCTCCTAGAGATGAACGTACTTTAGTGCAAAAAGTGCAAATCAATCCCAGAACAACATCAAAGGACCTTGTGAAGATACTGGAGGAAACAGGTACAAAAGTATCTATATCCACAGTAAAACGAGTCCTATATTGACACATGGGGACAAAGATCGTACATTTTGGAGAAATGTCCTCTAGTCTGATGAAACAAAAATAGAACTGTTCGGCCATAATGACCATTGTTATGTTTGGAGGAAAAAGGGGGAGGCTTGCAAGCCGAAGAACACCATCCCAACCGTGAAGCACGGGGTGGCAGCGTCATGTTGTGGGTGTGCTTTGCTGCAGGAGGAACTGGTGCACTTCACAAAATAGATGGCATCATGAGGTGGGAAAATTATGTGGAACATCACAAGACATCAGTCAGGAAGTTAAAGCTTGGTCGCAAATAAGTCTTCCAAATGGACAATGACCCCAAGCATACTTCCAAAGTTGTGGCAAAATGGCTTAAGGACAACAAAGTCAATGTATTGGAGAGGCCATCACAAAGCCCTGACCTCAATCCTATAGAAAATTTGTGGGCAGAACTGAAAAAGCGTGTGCGAGCAAGGAGGCCTACAAACCTGACTCAGTTACACCAGCTCTGTCATGACGAATGGACCAAAATTCATCCAACTTATTGTGGGAAGCTTGTGGAAGGCTACCCGAAACGTGTGACCCAAGTTAAACTATTTAAAGGCAACGCTACCAAATACTAATTGAGTGTATGTAAACTTCTGACCAACTGGGAATGTGATGAAATAAATAAAAGCTGAAATAAATCACTCTCTCTACTATTATTCTGACATTTCACATTCTTAAAATAAAGTGATCGTACAGGAATTGTGAAAAACTTTGTTTAAATGTATTTGGCTAAGGTGTATGTAAACTTCTGACTTCAACTGTATGTCCACTGGTTGTTAGTAATTGAAGACTGAGGAGGAGAGTAGATGAGGGAGAAGGAACCCCCACTGTTACACAGTGATGCGAAATAGATTAGAGAAAACCACAGGGATGGGAAATAGACCAGCGCCAACCACAGGGATAGAAAATAGACCAGCGCCAACCACAGGGATGGGGAATAGACCAGCGCCAACCACAGGGATGGGGAATAGACCAGCGCCAACCACAGGGATGGAAAATAGACCAGCGCCAACCACAGGGATGGGGAATAGACCAGCGCCAACCACAGGGATGGGGAATAGACCAGCGCCAACCACAGGGATGGGGAATAGACCAGCGCCAACCACAGGGATGGGGAATAGACCAGCGCCAACCACAGGGATGGGGAATAGACCAGCGCCAACCACAGGGATGGGGAATAGACCAGCGCCAACCACAGGGATGGGAAATAGACCACCGCCAACCACAGGGATGGGGAATAGACCAGCGCCAACCACAGGGATGGGAAATAGACCAGCGCCAACCACAGGGATGGGAAATAGACCAGCGCCAACCACAGGGATGGGGAATAGACCAGCGCCAACCACAGCAATGCGAAATAGACCAGCGCCAACCACAGGGATGGGGAATAGACCAGCGCCAACCACAGCAATGCGAAATAGACCAGCGCTAACCACAGCAATGCGAAATAGACCAACGCTAACCACAGCAATGCGAAATAGACCAGCGCTAACCACAGCAATGCGAAATAGACCAGCGCTAACCACAGGGATGGGAAATAGACCAGCGCCAACCACAGCAATGCGAAATAGACCAGCGCTAACCACAGCAATGCGAAATAGACCAACGCTAACCACAGCAATGCGAAATAGACCAGCGCTAATCACAGCAACGCGAAATAGACCAGCGCTAATCACAGCAACGCGAAATAGACCAGCGCTAATCACAGCAACGCGAAATAGACCAGCGCTAACCACAGCAATGCGAAATAGACCAACGCTAACCACAGCAATGCGAAATAGACCAGCGCTAATCACAGCAACGCGAAATAGACCAGCGCTAATCACAGCAACGCGAAATAGACCAGCGCTAATCACAGCAACGCGAAATAGACCAGCGCTAATCACAGCAATGCGAAATAGACCACTGCAAACCTGAGGCAGGTGCTTTTTTTAGCCTTTTTGGTGCAGGTGCTTTTTCACATTTCTCCCCATTTCTCTCAACATCTCCACTTGTGACAACTACACAAGCCCAGAATTGCCGCTAGAACAGAGCATCATCATAACTCATGAAGAATCAGCTCAGAAATACAGGCAACCGAGCCGGTGGCGGTCCCTTAATCAAGACGCATCCATGCAAAGCTTGAACTAAGCAGAGAAGCCCCTGGGTACATTTCCCTTCAGAGTGGGCCTCTGTTTCGCCTCATCCTCACTAACAGAGCACTGGTATCAGTATAAGCAGATCTGAAGGGCTTGGATAGGTTAAAGCAGCGTAGTGGGGGACCTTCCACCATATTGCTAACAACTTACAGATTTAATATTGAAAGGATAGGCCCAAGGAGAAGGGTTAGGGAGTGTTTTGGGACAGGCTGTCTGGTTTGTCTCAACACCACCACTAAGAGAGGGCTGGTATCAGTATCAGAGCTCTCCCAGGTCTCTGGGATGATAAACAGAGATAGGAGCCGACATACAGTGATAATCACTGATAGCACTCCATAAACTGCTGAGGATAATGCTATGTAGGAAAAGGTCCTGCTTTAAAGGCCATTCTCCTTCCCTCTGAAAGGTCACACACTGACTTAATGATGCTTAGCCTGTTCCCTGATCTATTTGTGGTGTATTGCCAACTGTGACCTGAGCATGAATCCCAACACACTAAAACAAAACACTGTGGCATCAGCATGTGTTCTTTTCCGATTCTCTAATCCACTTGATCCCAGGAGCCCGTCCTGTGGTCCTGAACGTTGGGAACGAGTGGGAAGCACAGATGGGGTCTGAGAGGAGCTAGTGAGCAGAGGTATGCTGTGACACACACACACACACCACTGTGTGTATTAATAGAGTGCAGCCTAGCGAGAGACCGGAACATCACAGCCATAGAGAGGGCCAGCACATCACAGCCACAGAGAGGGCCAGCACATCACAGCCACAGAGAGGGCCAGAACATCACAGCCATAGAGAGGGCCAGCACATCACAGCCACATAGAGGGCCAGAACATCACAGCCACAGAGAGGGCCAGAACATCACAGCCATAGAGAGGGCCAGAACATCACAGCCATAGAGAGGCACAGAACATCACAGCCATAGAGAGGCACAGAACATCACAGCCATAGAGAGGCACAGAACATCACAGCCATAGAGAGGGCCAGAACATCACAGCCACAGAGAGGGCCAGCACATCACAGCCACATAGAGGGCCAGAACATCACAGCCACAGAGAGGGCCAGAACATCACAGCCATAGAGAGGGCCAGAACATCACAGCCATAGAGAGGGCCAGAACATCACAGCCATAGAGAGGGCCAGAACATCACAGCCATAGAGAGGGCCAGAACATCACAGCCATAGAGAGGGCCAGCACATCACAGCCACATAGAGGGCCAGAACATCACAGCCACAGAGAGGGCCAGAACATCACAGCCACAGAGAGGGCCAGAACATCACAGCCATAGAGAGGGCCAGAACATCACAGCCATAGAGAGGGCCAGAACATCACAGCCATAGAGAGGGCCAGAACATCACAGCCATAGAGAGGCACAGAACATCACAGCCATAGAGAGGCACAGAACATCACAGCCATAGAGAGGGGCAGAACATCACAGCCATAGAGAGGGCCAGAACATCACAGCCATAGAGAGGGCCAGCACATCACAGCCACATAGAGGGCCAGAACATCACAGCCACAGAGAGGGCCAGAACATCACAGCCATAGAGAGGGCCAGAACATCACAGCCATAGAGAGGCACAGAACATCACAGCCATAGAGAGGCACAGAACATCACAGCCATAGAGAGGGCCAGATCATCACAGCCATAGAGAGGGCCAGAACATCACAGCCATAGAGAGGGCCGTGCTTCTACACCTGCATTGCTTGCTGTTTGGGGTTTTAGGCTGGGTTTCTGTACAGCACTTTGAGATATCAGCTGATGTATGAAGGGCTATATAAATACATTTGATTTGATCATCACAGCCATAGAGAGGGCCAGATCATCACAGCCATAGAGAGGGCCAGAACATCACAGCCATAGAGAGGGCCAGAACATCACAGCCATAGAGAGGGCCAGAACATCACAGCCATAGAGAGGGCCAGAACATCACAGCCATAGAGAGGGCCAGAACATCACAGCCATAGAGAGGGCCAGAACATCACAGCCATAGAGAGGGCCAGAACATCACAGCCATAGAGAGGGCCAGAACATCACAGCCATAGAGAGGGCCAGAACATCACAGCCATAGAGAGGGCCAGAACATCACAGCCATAGAGAGGGCCAGAACATCACAGCCATAGAGAGGGCCAGAGCATCATAGCCATAGAGAGCAGGAAGGAGAAGGACAAAGGGATGATGCATAATGAGACAGAGGCTTTAATGGCTAGAGAAGTCCAGGGGGCTCTCCTCTAGGTAGAGTACACTCAGTCTGCATACACACATTGATCAGAGGGAGAGAAGAAACATTTTAAAATAGAGAGAGAAAGATCAAAGAAATCAAAGTAAAGAGTCTGATAATAAAAAGGAGAGAAAGGGAGTAGAGGTGACTGACCTGTACTGCTCCCTGTGTTTAAGTGTAGGCTCTTTGATTTGTCTAATGACAAGTCATGCAAGTAATGAAAATACAGGGTAATCCAGGGATATAGTTGGTACACATGCAGACATGTAGGGAAAAACACTAGCCTATAGATCATTAAACTAAAATATATTCAGAAATGTATATAAAAGGAGGTTCATATTAAAATACAAAGGAATCAAACTAAGTGCTGAAAATACACAGTAGACAGACATGTACTCAAAAATATCACATCAGCTACAACAAGCCTTCAAGATAATTAGGAAATAAAGCAACTTGGAATTGCGGGTTGGGCGCACAATAGTGTATTCCACAATAATAACACATTTCCCAACATACCTGAATTCGCAGGACTTTTCTTCATGTTCTGGTCGTTTGGGAGACAATTTAGTCAACGTTTTCTCCCAAAAATGTATTGAGTATTCGTCCAAGTATTCTTGTAGTAGATCCTGCTGGTCCTTTCACTGTTCGCACTGTTGCCGCGGCTCATGGGTAACGGTTCACCGTATCCCAATTCAAACCGAGTAGACAACTCTAATGTATCGTAGCCTAGACTGTATTATTTATTGTCGCTGGATGTTTCACAAAGCCTGATGTGCACTTCGTGGCATGCTCCAAGTTTCAGACCACACGAGCGTGCATATGGAATCACCGGTGCATCAGTGGCAGGAATGGATGTTGATGTGCCTTTTACGCACTTCCCACCTATGACCATGCTGTTATTTTAGTGTTGCGCTTTCCATGCATGACATCATCCGTACGTAAGCATCCAGTCAATCCATATGAAGAGAGAGGTCGCAGAGACGACGTCATGTGTTGTTGCCCTATGGAATACATTTGTTTGAGCTCATTGGCGTCCCCAAAATGTCGCTCTACTGACCATTACATGGATGATCGAGGAGGTTCTATTCGTAAATTAGAACACATCCATTGCATTTTATTGTGGTATGAAATGTCACAAACACCCTATTTAGACCTATAAATATTAATGGCTCAGATGTTTTTATTACTGAACGAAAATATAAATGCAACATGCAACAATTTAACGATTTACTGTTACAGTTAATTTAAGGAAATCAGTCAATTTAAAGAATTATATTATGCCCTAATCTATAGATTTCACATGACTGGGCAGGGGCGCAGCCAAGAGTGGGCCTGAGAGGGCATAGGCCCACCAAATTGAGAACCAGGCCCAGCCAATCAGAATGGGTTTTACCCCACAAAAGGGCTTTATTACAGACATAAATATTCCTCTGTTTCATCAGCTGTCCTGGTGGCTGGTCACAGATGATTCCATAGGTGAAGAAGCCGGATCTGGAGGTCCTGGGCTGACTTGGTTACACGTGGTCTGCGGTTGTGAGGCTGGTTGGACTTACTGCCAAATTCTCTAAAATGACATTGGAGGTGGGTTATGGTAGAGACATGAACATTCAAGTCTCTGGCCACTGCTCTGGTGTACATTCTTGCAGTCTGGGCCTTATCTAAATCCACACTATCTCTCGAACGCAAGGGTTATAGCCTTTTGGGTTGTAAACTGAAGGTATGGGTCACAACTGGCTCTATGTGAACTACAATCCCGACGCTCTGTTTTAACGTTTAGAAACGTTCATAATCCTAGTTTGCAATACGGTTTTGGAAACCTCTGTAACTTAACTTTTATACCAGTGAGTAAGAATCTCTCAAATACAAAAGATACTCTTACTGTAAGCAGTTTAGAAAGTTGCACCCAGCTGTAACAGCTGTAACAGCCTTCAGCCATGGAATGACACATCCTCTCACTCTGCACTCACATTTCCATTGGACCCTTCCATTCCACATTTCCGGTCAGGTCAGAAGCAGGTGTCACTCAAAACACAGCTAGCTGCAACTTTGCTATACGGTGTAATGTCTACAGTAAGTGTATGTTTTGTGTTTGAAAAATGTTGTAATTCGCATTTAAAGTTAAGTTACAAATGTTTCCAAACCTGTTTTGCGTGCAAGGCGTATTTGCGATTAGACAGAGCATTTGGGCAGCGCCTAAGAGTCGGGGCATTTCCCTGACAAGGCTAAAGGGGACATCCAATGACCCAATGTAGTGCAATTGATTTGGAGTCATGATAAGGGCAAAATCCACACAAGCTTAAGACATTATTTTGGCTCCTCTTGTGAAGCCTAAAGGAAACGCTTACCTTGATGAAATACAGTACGTATTCATTTAAAATGGTTAGTTCCAACTCTGACCTTTTTAAAACAACAACATTTTGATCCAGGCTGCCTATACTTGGTCTGCAGAGGAGGCTGGTGAGAGGAGCTATAGGAGGACGGGCTCATTTTAATTGCTGGAATGGAATTAATGGAAGGGAGTCAAACGTTTTTTTCCATATGTTTGTGTTTGATACCCTTCCATTTATTCAATTCAAGCCATTACAAATGAGCCCAGCCTCCTATAACTCATCCCACCAGCCTTCTCTGGCGGTCAGTTTTTGCTATGAATGATGTTGACATAACTGCTGCCTCAATGTGCAAAAAAACAACAACAATTGCCAATTGTTTAAAACAAAATGCTGTGACAAAATACCCACTGGGCACAGACGTCTATTCAACATTAGATTGAAAGGACGTGGAAACAACGTTGATTCAACCAGTGTGTGCCCAGTGGGTAGACTTCTGTTGGCCATTTTAGTTTACAAGCTGTGACTACATTTTTAGAAGTGTTCTTTAAAAATGTATTCAAATTATTATTAGCTGTTTTTCTCACAGCAAACGTGAATACCAAATGAGCCCATTGAATGCATAGACATTTCTGTGTTCCTGAGCTAAGACGTTTGACACCTGACAGATCTTACAACGCCTGGATAGATATTTTAAGTATCTGCTTACCACATGTTGTAGCAATATGTCAGTTGATGACAGTCGATGACGTGGCATGCAACCATTGGTTAATGCAAGCAACGTCTGAGCAGAACGTGACCATTGGGCTTGTTCGACATTGCAGCCGACTGCCGAATGACTGATCGACAAATCACCTTGCATCATAAATAACAACTCTTGAATATTAGTAGATCAGTCAGTCGGTCACCATTTACCCACAATGCACCATGGATTTGATGCTCTCGAACATGGCATCTCCTCATACACTTATATAGGTCTACATGATCAGGGTTTTGCTGCCCTCTAGTGAGCATACATTTAACTACTACAGTTTCTGGTACTGTCTGAAAAATGACTGTCTTTTCTGGTTTACAAGGGAGAGGCCACAGCAGAGCATCTGTCACTGTTTTCATAGTATTGCCTGGTGTAATTAACAAAGTAAAGTTCAGCTAATTAAATGTACACATTGGTTAATTGATATGGGAATGGTTTAGGTGCTAAGGTAGAAAGGCTGTCCTTTTCTCTCAGCTCAGGGTTAAACACCATTTTACAACGTGCTCCAAAGCAGTTTGTTGTGTCCGATATGTACAGGCAGTTGATTTAGGCTGTCCTGGTATACTCTCTTTAGTCCCAGTAAAGGGGAGTTAGGCTCTGTTCAGAGTTGATAATCCCTAATATGCTGTTTAGCGTAGACGGGTTGGTTGTTTAGCAACAACTGACTCTAGCGCAACTGGCGGGGCAAAACAGACGGGGTTGGTTTACGTCAGAGTTTCCCAAACTCCGTCCTGCCCTAGCACTACACAGCTGATTCAAATAATCCAAACTTGATGAGGAGTTGGTTATTTGAATCAGCCGTGTAGTGTTAGGGCAAAAATCAAAATGTGGGGGGGAAAGCCGGGATCGAGTTTTGGAAATCCTGGACTAGATCATGTTAAACTCATTCCACGTAGTGTCTGTGGGTTTTCGCTCCTCTCTTTTACTTGATGAATTATGGTCACTAATTAGTGAAGAACTTCCCTCACCTGTTTGTCTAGGTCTAAACTGAAAGTTTTAAAAAACTGCAGACACTAGGCACTCCATGGAATGATTTAGGCATAGTCTTAGCTGAAGTAGGAACCCTATTGAGGGGCTGAACTTTAGACTCACTGTCATTTTTGTGAGTTTTTGGATACGGATTGTTACTGCTACGGACAACGGTTTTTCAAGACAAGCCATGTATCCTGAAAATCTTCATCTGCAATAAATTCAAGTATTGCTTTTCTGCAACCACGGGTCCTCCTCATTCCTACCTACCACGTCCCTTGGCTACTATGGATCTGCTATTCTACAACCTGTCATTTTCTAGCACTCA
Organism: Oncorhynchus nerka; assembly: GCF_034236695.1. Lineage (NCBI taxonomy): Eukaryota > Metazoa > Chordata > Actinopteri > Salmoniformes > Salmonidae > Oncorhynchus > Oncorhynchus nerka. The sequence goes on along the minus strand of NC_088416.1, from coordinate 6,140,717 downwards.
CTGCTTTGCTCAATTTCCTGTCTCTTGTTAATCAGGCTAACAACAATCTCTCCAAAACATTTTAGGTGTTAGTTTCACTCCGCTGCATGTGTTCTCGGGGTTGAGAGAGAGACTAGCAGTAGGTGAATATTTAGATTTGATGCCTTTCTAACTATGTATAGATGAATAAATGTATTCAGAAGTACTGTATGTTCAGCTGAATGGGAAATATCTTTTTTGTATAGATCATTTTTATTCCATACCTTGAAAGTGGAAAGGAAATGGGAGCTGAAACCAAGTGTTTCTGCCCTACCCTTCCTGTCCTCTTACTGTATGGAACACCTGCTCCCAGTATCACCTCCTACCTTACCCAGTGCATTCTAAATAACAAACCTGCCTTTTAAGTTTCTCACCTCCTTATTTACATATAGGTTGAAGTTAATGGGTATCTTCAACCTATATTAACAAAAGGGTACGTGACAAGGCAACAGAATGAACAGGAAGACGTAAAGTCTCACAAACGACAGCTTCACCACACTTTTCACACATGATAGAAACATACTTTATGACTGCATTAACACATGCGTCAGGGGTAGGCAAATAGATTCAGCTGCAGGGCAATTTTTGTCGGAGCGAATGGCAGTGTGGCAGGAAAATAATTAGAATAATTTATACATTGCTAAATGTAGGCTTCAGTTTAATCTTGATTTCACCAAAGACGTTTACAAGCTTGAGTGATGCAGCTAAACTTGAATGCAGATATATATATATATATATACACACAGTTGAAGTCGGAAGTTTACATACACTTAGGTTGGAGTCATTAAAACTAGTTTTTCAACCCCTCCACAAATTTCTTGTTAACAAACTACAGTTTTGGCAAGTCGGGTAAGACATCTACTTTGTGCTTGACACAAGTCATTTTACCAACAGTTGTTTACAGACAGATTATTTCACTTATTTCACTGCATCACAATTCCAGTGGGTCAGAAGTTTACATACACTAAGTTGACTGTGCCTTTAAACAGCTTGGAAAATTCCAGAAAATGATGTTATGGATTTAGAAGCTTCTGATAGGCTAATTGACACGTTCATCTGTACAAACAATAATACGCAAGTATAAACACCATGGGACCAGACAGCCGGCATTCTGCTCAGGAAGGAGATGCGTTCTGACTCCTAGAGATGAACGTTCTTTGGTGCGGAAAGTGCAAATCAATCCCAGAACAACAGCAAAGGACCTTGTGAAGATGCTGGAGGAAACAGGTACAAAAGTACCGATATCCACAGTAAAACGAGTCCTATATCGACATAACCTGAAAGGCCGCTCAGCAAGGAAGATGCCACTGCTCCAAAAACGCCATAAAAAATACAGATTACGGTTTGCAACTGCACATGGGGACAAAGATCGTACTTTTTATAGAAATGTCGCCTGGTCTGATGAAACAAAAATAGAACTGTTTGACCATCGTTATGTTTGGAGGAAAAAGTGGGAACCTTGCAAGCCGAAGAGCACCATCCCAACCATGAAGCACGGGGGTGGCAGCATCATGTTGTGGGTGTGCTTTGCTGCAGGAGGGACTGGTGCACTTCACAAAATAGATGGCTTCATGAGGTAGGAAAATTATGTGGATATATTGAAGCAACATCTCAAGACTTCAGTCAGGAAGTTAAAGCTTGATCGCAAATGGGTCTTCCAAATGGACAATGACCCCAAGCATACTTCCAAAGTTGTGGCAAAATGGCTTAAGGACAACAAAGTCAACGTATTGGAATGGCCATCACAAAGCCCTGACCTTCAATCCCATAGAAAATTTGTGGGCAGAACTGAAAATGCATGTGCGAGCAAGGAGGCCTACACCAGCTCTGTCAGGACGAATGGGCCAAAATTCACCCAACTTATTGTGGGAAGATTGTGGAAGGCTACCCAAAACATTTGACCCAAGTTAAACCATTTAAAAGGCAATGCTACCAAATACTAATTGAGTGTATGTAAACTTCTGACCCACTGGGATTGTGATGAAAGAAATAAAAGCTGAAATAAATAATTCTCTCTACTATTATTCTGACATTTCACATTCTTAAAATAAAGTGGTGATCGTAACTGACCTAAAACAGGGAATATTTACTAGGATTAAATGTCAGGAATTGTGAAAAACTGAGTTTAAATGTATTTGGCTAAGGTGTATGTAAACTTCCGACTTCAACTGTGTGTGTGTGTGTGTATATATATATATATATATATATATATATATATATATATATACACAGTGCCTTTGGAAAGTATTCAGACCCCTTTACTTTTTCAATTTTTTTCACATTACATCCTTATCCTTATCAGCAATCTACACATAATGCACCATAATGACATATCAAAATAAGGATTTTTGCAAATGTATTAAAAATAAAAAACAGAAATAACATATTTACATAAGTATTCAGACCCTTTGCTATGAGACTCAACTGAGCTCAGGCGTATCCTGTTTCCATTTATCATTCTTGAGATATTTCCACAACTTGATTGGAGTCCACCTGTCTATCTAAGGTCCCATCGTCGACTTTGTATGTCAGAACAAAAACCAAGCCATGAGGTTGAAGGAATTGTCAGTAGAGCTTCGAAGCAGGATTGTGTCGAGGCACAGATCTGGGGAAGGGTACCAAAAAATGTCAGCAGCATTGAAGGTCCCCAAGAACACAGTGGCCTCCATCATTTTTAAATGGAAGAAGTTTGTAACCACCAAGACTTTTCCTAGAACTGGCCACCTGGCCAAAGTGAGCTATCGGGGGAGAAGTGCTTTGGTCAGGGAGGTGACCAAGAACCCGATGATCACTCTGACAAAGCTCTAGAGTTCCTCTGTGGAGATGGGAGAACATTCCAGAAGGACAACCATCTCTGCAGCATACCACCCATCAGGCCTTTATGGTAGAGTGCCAGACAGAAACCACTCAGTAAAAGCACATGACAGCCTGTTTGGAGTTTGCCAAACGGCACCTAAAGACTCTCAGATCCTGAGAAACAAGATTCTCTGGTCTGATGAAACCAAGATGAAACTCTTTGGTCTGAATGCCAAGCGTAACGTCTGGAGGAAACCTGGCACAATCCCTACGGTGAAGCAAGATGGTGGCAGCATCATGCTGTGGGGATGTTGTTCAGCAGCAGAGACTGGGAGACTAGTCAGGATCGAGGCAATGATGAAAGAGCAAAGTACACAGAGATCCTTGATGAAAACTTGTTACAGAGTGCTCAGGACCTTAGACTGGGGGCGAAGGTACACCTACCAACAGGACAACGACACTAAGCACACAGCCAAGACAACGCAGGAGTGGCTTCGTGACAAGTCCCTGAATATCCTTGAGTGGCCCAGCCAGAGCCCAGACTTGAACGAACATCTCTGGAGAGACCAGAAAATAGCTGTGCAGTAACGCTCCCCATCCAACCTGACAGAGCTTGATAGGATCTGCAGAGAAGAATGGGAGAAACTCCCCCAAATACAGGAGCCCGACCTCACTAATGCTCTTGTGGCTAAATGGAAGCAAGTCCTCACAGCAATTTCCCAACATCTAGTGGAAAGCCTCCCCAGAAGAGTGGAGGTTGTTATAGCAGCAAAAGGGGGACCAACTCCATATTAATGCCCATGATTCTGGAATGAGATGTTCGATGAGCAGGTGTCCACATACTTTTGGTCATGTGGTGTATCATCCTGATCCTGCTGCCATCTACTGCAGACATACCAGAGAGGACTTGGTTGACTTCGCTTAACATTGGGCTGGACCCCCAAGATGGCGTAGCAGTAAGTCCTGTCGTGTCGTGTCCCCTGTATATATCTTTTTCGTTTTTTACATATTTTTCTTCGCATATCTCTTTAAAAACTTTTTGCTAAACCTAAGCTTCCAAATACTCTCCTGCAACCCGCCTCACCCAATGTAGCTATTTTTCCTAAAGTATTTATATTTATATTTACTTCGGAACCGGAACCCCTCAACTGAAGCTCAGCTGAAGCTAGCCAGCTAACCACTAGCCATGCTAGCGGTCTTCAGCTAACCGGTCATCAGCTAACCTTCAGCCCGGAAAGCTCTCGCCAGTTCGAACAACGCGACTCTAACCAGAGCATAACGGACCTATTTATTTTTTCATCCCCGGATTCTTCCCCGGATTCCCACCGCAAATGGAACATTTTTCAGCTGGATCTTCACAACTAGCTATCTAGCTATCTACGAACTGTTAGCTTGCTAGCACAGGCCTGCTAACCGTCTGCATCGCCGCGTCCCAAACACCCATATTTACTTTCTATCTCTTTTTGATTTTTAATTTGTTTATACCTTCCGGAAACCTGCCTCACCCAATGTGATACGGAATCGCTATTATTTTTTATTTTTTAGAACACACTCAAGAACCTCCAGAAGCTAACCAGCTACAAGCTATTTAGTCATTGTTAGTTTTTTTTAACCTGGATAACACTCGCCACTCCAGCTTCCCTGCCCCATCCACCGCTGCCCCCTGGACACTGATCTCTTGGCCACATAGCTGATGCACGCTGGACTGTCCATTAATCACGGTACTCCATTCTGCTTGTTTGTTTTATCTGTTGGCCCCGTTGCCTAGTCAACGCCATTTTACCTGCTGTTGTCGTGCCAGCTGATTAGCTGTTGTTGTCTAACCTACTGTTTTAGCTAGCTTTCCCAATTCAACACCTGTGATTACTGTATGCCTCGCTGTATGTCTCTCTCAAATGTCAATATGCCTTGTATACTGTTGTTCAGGTTAGTTATCATTGTTTTAGTTCACAATGGACCCCCTAGTTCCACTCTTCATACCCCTGATAACTCCTTTGTCCCACCTCCCACACATGCGGTAACCTCACCCATTACAACCAGCATGTCGAGAGATACAACCTCTCTCATCATCACCCGGGGCCTGGGCTTACCTCCGCTGTACCCGCACCCCACCATACCCCTGTCTGCGCATTATGCCCTGAATATATTCTACCATGCCCAGAAACCTGCTCCTCTTATTCTCTGTCCCCAACGCTCTAGGCGACCAGTTTTGATAGCCTTTAGCCGCACCCTCATACTACTCCTTCTCTGTTCCGCGGGTGATGTGGAGGTAAACCCAGGCCCTGCATGTCCCCAGGCACCCTCATTTGTTGACTTCTGTGATCGAAAAGCCTTGGTTTCATGCATGTCAACATCAGAAGCCTCCTCCCTAAGTTTGTTTTACTCACTGCTTTAGCACACTCTGCTAACCCTGATGTCCTTGCTGTGTCTGAATCCTGGCTCAGGAAGGCCACCAAAAATTCAGAGATTTCCATACCCAACTATAACATCTTCCGTCAAGATAGAACTGCCAAAGGGGGAGGAGTTGCAGTCTACTGCAGAGATAGCCTGCAAAGTAATGTCATACTTTCCAGGTCCATACCCAAACAGTTCGAACTACTAATTTTGAAAATTACTCTCTCCAGAAATAAGTCTCTCACTGTTGCCGCCTGCTACCGACCCCCCTCAGCTCCCAGCTGTGCCCTGGACACCATTTGTGAATTGATCGCCTCCCATCTAGCTTCAGAGTTTGTTCTGTTAGGTGACCTAAACTGGGATATGCTTAACACCCCGGCAGTCCTACAATCTAAGCTAGATGCCCTCAATCTCACACAAATCATCAAAATCATCAAATCATCAAACCCACCAGGTACAACCCTAAATCTGTAAACAAGGGCACCCTCATAGACGTCATCCTGACCAACTGGCCCTCCAAATACACCTCCGCTGTCTTCAACCAGGATCTCAGCGATCACTGCCTCATTGCCTGTATCCACTACGGAGCCGCAGTCAAACGACCACCCCTCATCACTGTCAAACACTCCCTAAAACACTTCTGCGAGCAGGCCTTCCTAATCGACCTGGCCCGGGTATCCTGGAAGGACATCGACCTCATCCCGTCAGTTGAGGATGCCTGGTCATTCTTTAAAAGTAACTTCCTCTCAATTTTAGATAAGCATGCTCCGTTCAAAAAATGCAGAACCAAGAACAGATACAGCCCTTGGTTTACTCCTGACCTGACTGCCCTCGACCAGCACAAAAACATCCTGTGGCGGACTGCAATAGCATCGAATAGTCCCCGTGATATGCAACTGTTCAGGGAAGTCAGGAACCAATACACGCAGTCAGTCAGGAAAGCTAAGGCCAGCTTCTTCAGGCAGAAGTTTGCATCCTGTAGCTCCAACTCCAAAAAGTTCTGGGACACTGTGAAGTCCATGGAGAACAAGAGCACCTCCTCCCAGCTGCCCACTGCACTGAGGCTAGGTAACACGGTCACCACCGATAAATCCATGATTATCGAAAACTTCAATAAGCATTTCTCAACGGCTGGCCATGCCTTCCGCCTGGCTTCTCCAACCTCGGCCAACAGCTCCGCCCCCCCCCGCAGCTCCTCGCCCAAGCCTCTCCAGGTTCTCCTTTACCCAAATCCAGATAGCAGATGTTCTGAAAGAGCTCCAAAACCTGGACCCGTACAAATCAGCTGGGCTTGACAATCTGGACCCTCTATTTCTGAAACTATCCGCCGCCATTGTCGCAACCCCTATTACCAGCCTGTTCAACCTCTCTTTCATATCGTCCGAGATCCCCAAGGATTGGAAAGCTGCCGCAGTCATCCCCCTCTTCAAAGGGGGAGACACCCTGGACCCAAACTGTTACAGACCTATATCCATCCTGCCCTGCCTATCTAAGGTCTTCAAAAGCCAAGTCAACAAACAGGTCACTGACCATCTCGAATCCCACCGTACCTTCTCCGCTGTGCAATCTGGTTTCCGAGCCGGTCACGGGTGCACCTCAGCCACACTCAAGGTACTAAACGATATCATAACCGCCATTGATAAAAGACAGTACTGTGCAGCCGTCTTCATCGACCTTGCCAAGGCCTTCGACTCTGTCAATCACCATATTCTTATCGGCAGACTCAGTAGCCTCGGTTTTTCGGATGACTGCCTTGCCTGGTTCACCAATTACTTTGCAGACAGAGTTCAGTGTGTCAAATCGGAGGGCATGCTGTCCGGTCCTCTGGCAGTCTCTATGGGGGTGCCACAGGGTTCAATTCTCAGGCCGACTCTTTTCTCTGTATATATCAATGATGTTGCTCTTGCTGCGGGCGATTCCCTGATCCACCTCTACGCAGACGACACCATTCTATATACTTTCGGCCCGTCATTGGACACTGTGCTATCTAACCTCCAAACGAGCTTCAATGCCATACAACACTCCTTCCGTGGCCTCCAACTGCTCTTAAACGCTAGTAAAACCAAATGCATGCTTTTCAACCGATCGCTGCCTGCACCCGCATGCCCGACTAGCATCACCACCCTGGATGGTTCCGACCTTGAACATGTGGACATCTATAAGTACCTAGGTGTCTGGCTAGACTGCAAACTCTCCTTCCAGACTCATATCAAACATCTCCAATCGAAAATCAAATCAAGAGTCGGCTTTCTATTCCGCAACAAAGCCTCCTTCACTCACGCCGCCAAGCTTACCCTAGTAAAACTGACTATCCTACCGATCCTCGACTTCGGCGATGTCATCTACAAAATGGCTTCCAACACTCTACTCAGCAAACTGGATGCAGTCTATCACAGTGCCATCCGTTTTGTCACTAAAGCACCTTATACCACCCACCACTGCGACTTGTATGCTCTAGTCGGCTGGCCCTCGCTACATATTCGTCGCCAGACCCACTGGCTCCAGGTCATCTACAAGTCCATGCTAGGTAAAGCTCCGCCTTATCTCAGTTCACTGGTCACGATGGCAACATCCATCCGTAGCACGCGCTCCAGCAGGTGTATCTCATTGATCATCCCTAAAGCCAACACCTCATTCGGCCGCCTTTCGTTCCAGTACTCTGCTGCCTGTGACTGGAACGAATTGCAAAAATCGCTGAAGTTGGAGACTTATCTCCCTCACCAACTTCAAACATCAGCTATCTGAGCAGCTAACCGATCGCTGCAGCTGTACATAGTCTATTGGTAAATAGCCCACCCATTTTCACCTACCTCATCCCCATACTGTTTTATTTATTTACTTTTCTGCTCTTTTGCACACCAATATCTCTACCTGTACATGACCATCTGATCATTTATCACTCCAGTGTTAATCTGCAAAATTGTAATTATTCGCCTACCTCATGCCTTTTGCACACATTGTATATAGACTCCCCCTTTTCTTTCTACTGTGTTATTGACTTGTTAATTGTTTACTCCATGTGTAACTCTGTGTTGTCTGTTCACACTGCTATGCTTTATCTTGGCCAGGTCGCAGTTGCAAATGAGAACTTGTTCTCAACTAGCCTACCTGGTTAAATAAAGGTGAAATAAAAAAATAAAAAAATAAACAATGTCTATTGTTCTTGTTCTTCTTGCTGGCGTCCATTACGACTATTCCTCTGGTAAAAAGCACATTCCAGTGAGATGGTGATGCCTAGGACAACCTTGCATGATGGTGAAGGGATTATTAACTAGGAGGGAGTTATCACATGATAGTCCTCAGGTTCTAGGGCCTTATTGCTTTTATAAAACTGTCGCCAAACATGTTAATTTAAATATTAATGACATTGTTTCATCAACAATATTGCATTCGTAAGCTGTGACCCAAGCGGGCTGGTCGTTAGTTCTTTCTCATGTTTTGACCCAGTCGTTAATTCTAATCACTCTATTCATTCTATTCATTGCTATGCTAAACAAATCATTGGTATGTAGCTAGCTGGTAGAAAATCAATGATAATTAGAGATCGTCAATAAATCATTACTTAATAAATATCCAACAGGTCTACATAGGGAACAACTACTATGGTTTGCGAGTCCGAGCTAACTCAGCTAGTTGGTGATGTTAACTGTGACGACGTTTCTGATCTCCTGAGGCTTCTCAAACATGAACCTCCGACCTCTCTCATGTTCCTCTCGATATGGTCTTTGTGGTTCCTGGTTTGCTTGTTGTACGTCATTATAGCATACTTCGTATCGTTTATATTTTTTATACAGAATGAGTCGCGCTTCTTAGGGTTTAAATCGCTTTAGTGGGATCGATTTGACAACATCCGGTGAAATGGCAGAGCGCCAAATTCAAATTAAATTACTATAAATATTTAACTTTCATGAAATCACAAGTGTAACACATAAAAATAACGCTTTACTTCTTGTTAATCCAGCCACCATGTCAGATTTCAAAATGGGTTTACGGTGAAAGCAAACCATGCGATTATCTGGACAGCGCCCCTTCATACAAATGCATGACAAACATTTTTCAACCAGGGAGCTGTGACACGAAAGTCAGAAATAACAATATAATTCATGCCTTACCTTTGAAGATCATCTTCTGTTGGCACTCCAATATGTCCCAGAAACATCACAAATGGTCCTTTTGTTCGATAAATTCCATCGTTATATCCCCAAAATGTCCATTTATTTGGCGTGTTTGATTCAGAAAAACATTGGTTCCAACTCGCCCAACATGATTACAAAGTATCTAATAAGTTACCTGTAAACTTGGTCCAAACATTTCAAACAACTTTCCTAATCCAGCTTTAGGTATTTTAAAACGTAAATAATCGATCAAATTTAAGACGAATATACTGTGTTCAATAGCGGATAAAATGAAAGTGGAGCGAGTTCCAGGTCGCGCGCACCAAACAAAAAAGTACACTTGGCTTGACACTCAGAAAGGAAAGGGCTACTTCTTCACTTCTCTCCAGGAAAAACATCAGGGACAGACTGATATTCTGCAAAAGGTACAGGGATTGGACTGCTGAGGATAGGGGTAAAGTCATTTTCTCAGATGAATCCCCTTTCCGATTGATTAGGGCATCCGGAAAAAAGCTTGTCCGGAGAAGACAAGGTGATCGCTACCATCAGTCCTATGTCATGCCAACAGTAAAGCATCCTGAGACCATTAATGTGTGGGGTTGCTTCTCAGCCAAGGGAGTGGGCTCACTCACAATTTTGCCTAAGAACTCAGCCATGAATAAAGAATGGTACCAACACATCCTCCGAGAGCAACTTCTCCCAACCATCCAGGAACAGTTTTCTGCCTTTTCCAGCATGATGGAGCACCTTGCCATAAGGCAAAAGTGATAACTAAGTGGCTCGGGGAACAAAACATCGATATTTTGGGTTCATGGCCAGGAACTAAAGACACTGAAGCAGCAGACTTTTGTGTCATTCTCAAAACTTTTGGCCACAACTGTACAGTAAGTACATCAACATTGCAAATGGTTGCAATACTCAACTATATTTAATTATTTTTGGAGGACGGAGCTGGAGGCAAATAGCCAAAGAAGAAAAAGAACGCCGTTAGGACTTCTTCAGCCGCCTCTGGAGGATCACAACGTGTTTGGGTAAGGAAGAAAAAAAAAATCATTAAAACGCGAACTTTTTTCCAAATTAACTCCATAATATCGACAGAAACATGGCAAACCGATGTTTAGAATCAATCCTCAAGGTGTTTTTCACATATCTATCGACGATAAAATCCATCGTGGCATTTTACTTTCTGTTCTGAAGAAATGGAACGCACATGGACCTACAGATTACGCACACAGGACACCGGGCGGGACACCAGGTAAATGTAGTCTCTTATGGTCAATCTTCCAATGATATGCCTACAAACATGTCACAATGCTGCAGACACCTCGGGGAATAGACAGAAAGCGCGGGCTCATTCCTGGCGCATTCACAGCCATATAAGGAGACATTGGAACACAGCGCCTTCAGAATCTGGGGCATTTCCTGTATGAAACTTCATCTTGGTTTCGCCTGTTGCATTAGTTCTGGGGCATATCTTTGCAGTTTTGGAGACGTCAGAGTTGTGTCTTTCCAAGGCTGTCAATTCCATGCATAGTCGAGCATCTTTTTGTGACAAAATATTGCACTTAAAATGGGCACGTCTTTTTATCCAATAATGACACAGCGCCCCCATAGGTTCAAGAGGTTAACCAATTCAATGAAACACTCTGCCCACTCCTAAGTATTCTAGCTGTATTTAGACCCTCTGCCTGTTGCTTATCTGCCTTGTCTCCACTAACCCTATTTATTTGTTTAATCATTGATTCCAGTTTTTCTTCATTTAAACGTTCATCAAATTAGTACTTACTCCTCCATTTCTGGCTAAAATAGGTGTTCCTCTTATCTTCTTCCTGCATATATTTCTCATCTCCCGTTATTTTCGGGACCTCCTTTGAGGATTTACTACCAATGTTTAATAAATCATTTACATTTAGCCACATTTTACACAGTGGAAAAACATTTACATTTACATTTAAGTCATTTAGCAGATGCTCTTATCCAGAGCGACTTACAAATTGGTGCGTTCACCTTATGACATCCAGTGGAACAGCCACTTTACAATAGTGCATCTAAATCTTTTAAGGGGGGGGTGAGAAGGATTACTTTATCCTATCCTAGGTATTCCTTAAAGAGGTGGGGTTTCAGGTGTCTCCGGAAGGTGGTGATTGACTCCGCTGTCCTGGCGTCGTGAGGGAGTTTGTTCCACCATTGGGGGGCCAGAGCAGCGAACAGTTTTGACTGGGCTGAGCGGGAACTGAACTTCCTCAGTGGTAGGGAGGCGAGCAGGCCAGAGGTGGATGAACGCAGTGCCCTTGTTTGGGTGTAGGGCCTGATCAGAGCCTGGAGGTACTGAGGTGCCGTTCCCCTCACAGCTCCGTAGGCAAGCACCATGGTTTTGTAGCGGATGCGAGCTTCAACTGGAAGCCAGTGGAGGGAGCGGAGGAGCGGGGTGACGTGAGAGAACTTGGGAAGGTTGAACACCAGACGGGCTGCGGCGTTCTGGATGAGTTGTAGGGGTTTAATGGCACAGGCAGGGAGCCCAGCCAACAGCGAGTTGCAGTAATCCAGACGGGAGATGACAAGTGCCTGGATTAGGACCTGCGCCGCTTCCTGTGTGAGGCAGGGTCGTACTCTGCGGATGTTGTAGAGCATGAACCTACAGGAACGGGCCACCGCCTTGATGTTAGCTGAGAACGACAGGGTGTTGTCCAGGATCACGCCAAGGTTCTTAGCGCTCTGGGAGGAGGACACAATGGAGTTGTCAACCGTGATGGCGAGATCATGGAACGGGCAGTCCTTCCCGGGAGGAAGAGCAGCTCCATCTTGCCGAGGTTCAGCTTGAGGTGGTGATCCGTCATCCACACTGATATGTCTGCCAGACATGCAGAGATGCGATTCGCCACCTGGTCATCAGAAGGGGGAAAGGAGAAGATTAATTGTGTGTCGTCTGCATAGCAATGATAGGAGAGACCATGTGAGGTTATGACAGAGCCAAGTGACTTGGTGTATAGCGAGAATAGGAGAGGGCCTAGAACAGAGCCCTGGGGGACGCCAGTGGTGAGAGCGCGTGGTGAGGAGACAGATTCTCGCCACGCCACCTGGTAGGAGCGACCTGTCAGGTAGGACGCAATCAAGCGTGGGCCGCGCCGGAGATGCCCAACTCGGAGAGGGTGGAGAGGAGGATCTGATGGTTCACAGTATCGAAGGCAGCCGATAGGTCTAGAAGGATGAGAGCAGAGGAGAGAGAGTTAGCTTTAGCAGTGCGGAGCGCCTCCGTGATACAGAGAAGAGCAGTCTCAGTTGAATGACTAGTCTTGAAACCTGACTGATTTGGATCAAGAAGGTCATTCTGAGAGAGATAGCGGGAGAGCTGGCCAAGGACGGCACGTTCAAGAGTTTTGGAGAGAAAAGAAAGAAGGGATACTGGTCTGTAGTTGTTGACATCGGAGGGATCGAGTGTAGGTTTTTTCAGAAGGGGTGCAACTCTCGCTCTCTTGAAGACGGAAGGGACGTAGCCAGCGGTCAGGGATGAGTTGATGAGCGAGGTGAGGTAAGGGAGAAGGTCTCCGGAAATGGTCTGGAGAAGAGAGGAGGGGATAGGGTCAAGCGGGCAGGTTGTTGGGCGGCCGGCCGTCACAAGACGCGAGATTTCATCTGGAGAGAGGGGAGAAAGAGGTCAGAGCACAGGGTAGGGCAGTGTGAGCAGAACCAGCGGTGTCGTTTGACTTAGCAAACGAGGATCGGATGTCGTCGACCTTCTTTTCAAAATGGTTGACGAAGTCATCTGCAGAGAGGGAGGAGGGGGAGGGGGAGGAGGATTCAGGAGGGAGGAGAAGGTGGCAAAGAGCTTCCTAGGGTTAGAGGCAGATGCTTGGAATTTAGAGTGGAAGAAAGTGGCTTTAGCAGCAGAGACAGAAGAGGAAAATGTAGAGAGGAGGGAGTGAAAGGATGCCAGGTCCGCAGGGAGGCGAGTTTTCCTCCATTTCCGCTCGGCTGCCCGGAGCCTTGTTCTGTGAGCTCGCAATGAGTCGTCGAGCCACGGAGCGGGAGGGGAGGACCGAGCCGGCCTGGAGGATAGGGGACATAGAGAGTCAAAGGATGCAGAAAGGGAGGAGAGGAGGGTTGAGGAGGCAGAATCAGGAGATAGGTTGGAGAAGGTTTGAGCAGAGGGAAGAGATGATAGGATGGAAGAGGAGAGAGTAGCGGGGGAGAGAGAGCGAAGGTTGGGACGGCGCGATACCATCCGAGTAGGGGCAGTGTGGGAAGTGTTGGATGAGAGCGAGAGGGAAAAGGATACAAGGTAGTGGTCGGAGACTTGGAGGGGAGTTGCAATGAGGTTAGTGGAAGAACAGCATCTAGTAAAGATGAGGTCGAGCGTATTGCCTGCCTTGTGAGTAGGGGGGGAAGGTGAGAGGGTGAGGTCAAAAGAGGAGAGGAGTGGAAAGAAGGAGGCAGAGAGGAATGAGTCAAAGGTAGACGTGGGGAGGTTAAAGTCGCCCAGCACTGTGAGAGGTGAGCCGTCCTCCAGTCCAGGTGAGCCGGACTGGAGGGAGGCATAGGCTGAGATGAACTCTGCCTTGTTGGCCGCAGATCGGCAGTTCCAGAGGCTACCGGAGACCTGGAACTCCACGTGGGTCGTGCGCGCTGGGACCACCAGATTAGGGTGGCCGCGGCCACGCGGTGTGGAGCGTTTGTATGGTCTGTGCAGAGAGGAGAGAACAAGGATAGACAGACACATAGTAGACAGGCTACAGAAGAGGCTACGCTAATGCAAAGGAGATTGGAGTGACAAGTGGACTACACGTCTCGAATGTTCAGAAAGTTAAGCTTACGTAGCAAGAATCTTATTGACTAAAATGATTAAAATGATACAGTACTGCTGAAGTAGGCTAGCTGGCAGTGGCTGCGTTGTTGACTTTGTAGGCTAGCTGGTCTGTGGCTGCGTTGTTGACACTACACTAATCAAGTCGTTCCGTTGAGTGTGATAGTTTCCACAGTTTCCACAGTGCTGCTATTCGGGGGCTAGCTGGCTAGCTAGCAGTGTTGATTACGTTACGTTGCGTTAAAAGAATGACAATAGCTGGCTAGCTAACCTAGAAAATCGCTCTAGACTACACAATTCTCTTTGATACAAAGACGGCTATGTAGCTAGCTATGTAGCTAGCTACGATCAAACAAATCAAACCGTTGTACTGTAATGAAATGAAATGAAAATGTGATACTACCTGTGGAGCGAAGCGGAATGCGACCGGGTTGTTGAGTGAGGAAGTTCTATTCGGCAGACGTTGGCTAGCTGTTGGGTAGCTAGCAGTGTCTCCTACGTTAAGGACGACAAATAGCTGGCTAGCTAACCTCGGTAAATTAAGATAATCACTCTAAGACTACACACTCTAAACTACACAATTATCTTGGATACGAAGACAGCAAAGACAACTGGTAGACGGTGGACGTTAGCTAGCTGGCTAGCTGGCTAGCTGCTGGGCAGATAGCAGTGTAGATTACTTTAGGACGACGAAATACGATGATTACGCAATTATCTTTGATACAAAGACGGCTATGTAGCTAGCTAAGGAGAAATTGCTAAGATTAGACAAATCAAACCGTTGTGCTATAGTGAAATGTAATGAAAAGTTATACTACCTGCGAGCCGAAGTGCGAATGCGACCGCTCGCTCCAACCCGGAAGTAGCAATGTTCGTACTTACTATCTATGTGTATGTATTTATATGATCTATGTATGTGCTGTTTACCATTACCTAGTTCTCTCCTTCGTTTTCTCCTTTGTGGAAACGTTGTCTATAGCGTTGACTCTCGACCAGATACCATGTCTCACCCTTACAGCTATAAGCTATTACCCAGGGGTTGTAAATCCCTAGTTAACCTCCTATTTCATGTTACCTCATAGGACTTTTAAAGTACACCAATATCTTGTCTCACTTCGCTATATTAGGCTTACATTTACATTTACATTTAAGTCATTTAGCAGACGCTCTTATCCAGAGCGACTTACAAATTGGTGCGTTCACCTTATGACATCCAGTGGAACAGCCACTTTACAATAGTGCATCTAAATCTTTTAAGGGGGGGGTGAGAAGGATTCCCTCTCTCCTGGAACCTCTTGTCTATAGATTTGGCTTTTATCCCATTGCTCTAGATTTTGGCTTCCCTCTCTTCCTCATTTGCACTGCATGTCCCGTCTTAATAACCCCTCTGGCCTCCAAGGCACCCGGATCTATCAAGCTAGTTTATTTATGGTGTGCACGGTACCACAGGTTGTCGCGAACCTGCCAGTGTATATACAAAACCCAGTGTATATTGGTCATACACAACCCAATGGATCTGTTTGGAATAGCAAAGCTCCTATTCTTGATAAATTCTAAACCTTTTAGAACATCAAATCAAAGTTAACTTAAATCATTCCCCCCAGAATCGAGAATATAGGCTACTGACCTTGTCGCCGACTGGGAAAAGCAATGTTTGTTGGAATCTAGTCACCGTCCCTGTCGGTCTGGGGTGTATACCGGCCTGGTCTTTAACCTCAATTCAGAAACCAGGTCTTAAAATAACGGGACTAGACCCGCTCGTGCACGATTTTCGGCATACTACCTTCAGATGGCAGAGACGGGTATTTAGATCCGGCTCGAAGGACCAATTGTTACAGGAATTAAATTCCTTTATGTTTTATTTAACCAATTCAATTAAATACTCTGCCCAGTCCTAAGAATTTGTAAGACCCTTATTTGCATAAAATGGACAGAGACCAGTCTCAAAATCAATCAGTAGCGTTTATTCTCGAGAGTACTGAACACGATACAATTTACCACAGGTTATAAACTGAAAATGACGTCATTAGTTTACGAACTGTCCCGTCTCTTCTCCACTCCGATACAATGGCAGTATAGTTCTCAAGCCTTCCCACATCGTCTCTCACCAATTTAGATAATTTATGATCGAGCCAAGGTCTTCCTGTGTAGATAAGCATTCTAGCCAGTCTGACAATAAGTTCATTCATTTCTACCAAGGAACAGACAGTCATTGTTCTAATTCTTGATTATAATTACACACATTATATTCAGTACTAGGAATAAAAGAAAATTCATACATCTATACACTAACATAATAGTATTCTGATTAGTCAGTCCTGATTGAAATGTATACATAATTAGTCATTATTGATTAAAAAAAATCCCTTAACAGTTATTCACTCGTTGAGTTATTCACTCACTGTGGTTGGTTTCTGAAAATGATGGGCGTGTAAAAGAGACCCTGAGGTGTTGGGTATAGTTTCACATGGGTCTGCTGCCACCTGTCACCAGCAGCACACGGAGGTCTGGCTTACAGGATATGGGTCTGTGTGACTTTAATAGAGTACTTGACTTATGGTTATGAATTTGGATATGATTGTAGAATACAGTATGTCGAAAAAAAACTATTTAATGATGCTGCTCATGGATATTGACATATACATTGGACATTTAGTTGAAAATATTAAAATGCATTCAATATGTTACTCTTGGCATTAGGCTCTGCTCCTTCGGGGTAGCTCATTGCCAGAGCATGCATAATGATAACATAATAATAACAATAATAAAGAGTGAAAAAGGTATGCCATACCAATCCCCCTGACTGGAACAAAAGCAGTGCCCAAACAGGTGGAGTCTGGGGTGGGTGGTCAGAAAGCAGACATGCAGGGCGAGTACCGCATGTTACAGCATAGCATGTCACCAAGAACACCAGTGTATAGCTTGCACGCAGCAGCCATCATGGAATGAATGTGCATTACCTGGTTGATGAAATAGACCGCCATATTACGGTAGAGTGAATCTAATTGGTTCAAGATCAGCTGATACAAATACTCTGGTTTCCTGTCTGAACTTGTCTTTGATTTATTTAGATAGAAAGCTTTCCAAATATACAATATACTGTAAGCAATATAGCTGAACATCACCAATGCGTACCACATACAACATAAACATGAATACACAAGTTGAATATCACATGACTATCAATTATGTACCAATATTTTGATTAAAAGGCAAATGGTGAGAATATTTTCTTCCTTTAAAAAGATACAATACCCATTTACATCTATTTAAAGTGAAAATAGCTGTTATGAAGTTGAAACATAAGTAAAAAACTGACTCATAATGTGAGACAATTACTACGTCACTTGGTAAAAATGAATTATTCTTTTTTCAACCACAAGACACACTCATTACTCCGTAACAGCATGAACAATGTACTCAGACCATTATGGTTTTAACCTTCTAGCTATCTCAAGTAAAACCATAGAATAATCAAATGTAATGTTGAGGAAACACAGACTGCGTCACTTTTTGTTTTTAGAAGAAACAAAGTGTTGGAAATTACAAATGGTTTGCATAGTCAACTTACGTAACTAACACACACACTTACCCCAACAGACATGCCACCAGGGGTCTTTTCACAGTCTCCAGGTCCAGAACAAGGAAACGTACAGTATTATACAGAGCCATGAGTGCATTGAACTCCCTTCCATTTTATATAGCGCAAGTGAACAGCAAACCTGGTTTAAAAAAACAAATAAAGCAACACCTCACAGCCTCTCCTCATGTGACCTACTTGTTGTGTTTATGTACTGACATGTATGTGTAAGTGATAGATGAACACATACACACTACATGTTAATGTTTTTAAATGTAAATCATAAAGTCTTTTGTCTGTAATGTCGGACCCCAGTAAAAGTAGCTGGCACCATTGGCGTCGGCTAATGGGGATCCTAATCAATCAAATAAAAATGGTGGGGATCCAATTTCAGTATTGATACAATTTAGCCAATTTCGAGAGAGACCTCAACGTTTGTACAAACCCCCATTAGGCAAACCAAATGTTGGGCTATAAGCAAGGGGAAATAATGTCTAGATGCTTTTTACAGTGGCGGTCCAGCTAGTGAATTGGCTGGCTTGAGACAATGGATGCGCAGGGATTTCTCAGATGGAGCAGAAAACAAGATGCCCATTTTTGGGTCATAGGTCTACCTGGGCTAACCTGGTTCTTTGTATGGCTTAGAGCGCGTGTCTCAACCAATTTTTTTATTTCACCTTTATTTAACCAGGTAGGCCAGTTGAAGACAAGTTCTTATTTACAACTGCGACCTGGCCAAGATAAAGCAAAGCAGTGCGACAAAAAAACAACAACACAGAGTTACACGTGGGATAAACAAAAGTACAGTCAATAACACAATAGAAAAGTCTATATGCAGTGTGTGCAAATGGAGAAAGGAGGTAAAGGCAATAAATAGGCCATGGTAGCGAAGTAATTGCAATTTAGCAAATTAACACTGGAGTGAAAGATGTGCAGATGATAATGTGCAAGTAGAAATACTGGTGTGCAAAAGAGCAAAACAAGTCAATAAAAAACAATATGGGGATGAGGTAGGTAGATTGGGCGGGATATTTACAGATGGGCTGTGCACAGCTGCAGCAATTGGTAAGCTGCTCAGATAGCTGATGCTTAAAGTTAGTGAGGGAGATATAAGTCTCCAACTTCAGCGATTTTTGCAATTCGTTCCAGTCATTGGCAGCAGAGAACTGGAAGAAATGGCGGCCAAAGGAGGTGTTGGCTTTGGGGATGACCAGTGAGATATACCTGCTGGAGCGCGTGCTACTGGTGCGTGTTGTTATGGTGACCAGTGAGCTGAGATAAGGTGGAGATTTACCTAGCAGAGACTTATAGATGACCTGGAGTCAGTGGGTCTGGCGACGAATGTGTAGCGAGGGCCAGCCGACGAGAGCATACAGGTCAGAGTGGTGGGTGGTATATGGGGCTTTAGTGACAAAACAGATGGCACTGTGATAGACTGCATCCAGTTTGAGTTTTGGAGGCTATTTTGTAAATTACATCGCCGAAGTCGAGGATCGGTAGGATACTGAGTTTTATGAGGGTATGTTTGGGAGCATGAGTGAAGGAGGCTTTGTTGCGAAATAGGAAGTAGATTCTAGATTTAATTTTGGATTGGAGATGCTTAACCTGTTGCTTCTACTCGGGACGCTTGCGTCCCAACTAGAGCTCTGGAAATGCAAATGCGCTACGCTAAATGCTAATAGTATTAGTTAAAACTCAAAAGTTCATTAAAATACACATGCAGGGTATCGAATTAAAGCTACACTCGTTGTGAATCCAGGCAACAAGTCAGATTTTTAAAATGCTTTTCGGCGAAAGCATGAGAAGCTATTATCTGATAGCATGTAACACCCAAAAAGACCCACAGGGGACGTAAACAAAATAATTAGCATTTCGGCGTTACACAAACCGCACAATAAAATAGAAAACATTCATTACCTTTCACCATCTTCTTTGTTGGCACTCCTAGATGTCCCATAAACACTATTTGGGTCTTTATTTCGATTAAATCGGTCCATATAAAGCCTAGATATCGTTATATGTAGACTGTGTGATAAACGAAAAAACATCGTTTCAAAACGTAACGTCATTTTTTAAAATTCAAAAAGTCGACGATAAACTTTCACAAAACACTTCGAAATACGTTTGTAATGCAACTTTAGGTATTAGTAAACGTTAATAAGCGATAAAATTCATCAGGAGGCGATGTAAAGATCATTAGCTGTCCGTCTGGAAAAATGTCCGGCTAGAAACTCAACGAAAATATCCGGTCCTAGACCATAGGAGATACGGTGCCCTGCATGTGTTTGACCAAGAAAAAACTCGAAGGGAAATGACAAGACTCTAGACACCGTGTGGAAGCTGTAGGTACTGCAACCTCAGTCAATTAATTGTGGTTCACCTTTATCAATGGGTTCAAGTAGCGCATGGATATATTTTCCCATTTTCAGTGATCAGTTTTTCCTGTGCTTTTCGATGTAAATGCCGTTCTGGTAAAGCCACAGCAGTGATTTAACCAGTTTTATAAACGTCTGAGTGTTTTCTATCCACACAGACTAAGCAAATGCATATACTATATTCCTGGCATGAGTAGCAGGGCGCTGAAATGTTGCGCGATTTTTAACAGAATGTTCAAAAAAGTAGAGGGTCGACTTAAGAGGTTAATATGAGTCTGAAAGGAGAGTTTACAGTCTAGCCAGACACCTAGGTATTTGTAGTTGTCCACATATTCTAAGTCAGAACCGTCCAGAGTAGTGATGCTAGTCAGGCGGGCGGGTGCGGGCAGCAATCGGTTGAAGAGCATGCATTTAGTTTTACTAGCATTTAAGAACAGTTGGAGGTCACGGAAGGAATGTTGTATGGCATTGTAGCTCGTTTGGAGGTTCGTTAATACAGTGTCGTCTGCGTAGAGGTGGATCAAGGAATCACCAGCAGCAAGAGTGACATCATTCATATATACAGAGAAAAGAGTCGGCCCTAGAATTGAACCCTCTAGTACCCCCACTACCAGAGGTCCGGACAACAGGCCCTCCGATTTGACACACTGAACTCTGAGAAGTAGTTGGTGAACCAGCCGAGGCAGTCATTTGAGAAACCAAGGCTGTTGAGTCTGCCGATAAGAATACGGTGATTGACATAGTCAAAAGCCTTGGCAAGGTCGATGAAGATGGCTGCACAGTACTTTCTTTTATCGATGGCGGTTATGATATCTTTTAGGACCTTGAGTGTGGCTGAGGTGCACCCGTGACCAGCTCGGAAACCGGATTGCACCGCGGAGAAGGTACAGTGGGATTCGAAATTATCAGTGATCTGTTTGTTAACTTGGCTTTCGAAGACTTTAGAATGGCAGGGCAGGATGGATATAGGTCTGTAGCAGTTTGGGTCTAGAGTGTCACCCCTTTGAAGAGGGGGATGACCACAGCAGCATTCCAATCTTTATGGATCTCGGACGATACGAAAGAGGTTGAACAGACTAGTAATAGGGGTTGCAACAATGGCGGCGGAATATTTTAGAAAGAGATGGTCCAGATTGTCTAGCCCAGCTGATTTGTACGGGTCTAGGTTTTGCAGCTACTTGAGAACATCTGCTATCTGCATTTGGTTGAAGGAGAAGCTGGGGAGGCTTGAGCAAGTAGCTGCTGGGGGTCCAGAGTTGTTGGCCGGGGTTGGGGTAGCCAGGAGGAAAGCATGGTTAGCCGTAGAGAAATGCTTATTGAAATTCCCGATTATCGTGGTATTATCGGTGGTGACAGTGCAGTGGGCAGCTGGGAGGAGGTGCTCTTATTTTCCATGGACTTTACAGTGTCCCATAACTTTTTGGAGTTAGAGCTACAGGATGAAAATTTCTGTTTGAAAAAGCTAGCCTTTGCTTTCCTGACTGACTGCATGTATTGGTTCCTGACTTCCCTGAACAGTTGCATATCGTGGGGACTATTCGAAGCTATTGCAGTCCGCCACAGGATGTTTTTGTGCTGGTCAAGAGCAGTCAGGTCTGGAATGAACCAAGGGCTATATCTGTTCTTAGTTCTGCATTTTTTGAATGTGGCATGCTTATCTAAGATGGTGAGGAAATTACTTTTAAAGAATGACCAGGCATCCTCGAATGACGGGATGAGGTCAATATCCTTCCAGGATACCCGGGCCAGGTCGATTGGT
This sequence comes from Oncorhynchus nerka, assembly GCF_034236695.1. Taxonomy (NCBI): domain Eukaryota; kingdom Metazoa; phylum Chordata; class Actinopteri; order Salmoniformes; family Salmonidae; genus Oncorhynchus; species Oncorhynchus nerka. The sequence goes on along the minus strand of NC_088416.1, from coordinate 6,118,879 downwards.
AAGGCCTGCTCGCAGAAGTGTTTTAGGGAGCGTTTGACAGTGATGAGGGTGGTCGTTTGACCGCGGACCCATAGCGGATACAGGCAATGAGGCAGTGATCGCTGAGATCCTGATTGAAAACAGCATAGGTGTATTTGGAGGGCAAGTTGGTCAGGATAATGTCTATGAGGGTGCCCATGTTTACGGATTTAGGGTACCTGGTGGGTTCCTTGATGATTTGTGTGAGATTGAGGACATCTAGCTTAGATTGTAGGACTGCCGGGGTGTTAAGCATACCCCAGTTTAGGTCGCCTAACAGAACGAACTCTGAAGATAGATGGGGGGCAATCAATTCACATATGGTGTCCAGGGCACAGCTGGGAGCTGAGGGGGGTCTATAACAGGCGGCAACAGTGAGAGACTTATTTCTGGAGAGATAATTTTTTAAATTAGAAGCTTGAACTGTTTGGACATAGACCTGAAAAGTATGACAGAACTTTGCAGGCTATCTCTGCAACTCCTCCCCATTTGGCAGCTCTATCTTGACAGAAAATGTTGTTGTTGGGGATGGAAATCTCAGAATTCTTGGTGGCCTTCCTAAACCAGGCTTTTACAGGCTACAGAAGTCAACAAATGAGAGCGCCTGGGGACACACAGGGCCTGGGTGAACCTCTACATCACCCGAGAAACAGAGGGGAAGTAGGATGAGGGTACGGCTAAAGGCTATCCAAACTGGTCGTCTAGTGTGTTCTGGACAGAGAATAAAAGGAGCAGATTTCTTGGCGTGGTAGAATAGATTCAAGGCATGTTGTACAGACAGGGGTATGGTAGGGTGCGTGTACAGTGGAGGTAAAACCTAGGCATTGAGTGACGATAAGAGAGGTTGCATCTCTGGAGGCACTAGTTATGCTAGGTGAGGTCACCGCATGTGTGGGAGGTGGGACAAAAGAGGTATCTGAGGCGTTTTGCGTTGGGCTAGAGGCTCCACAGTAAAATAAAACTGATAACAACCCAAAACAACTGTATACAAGGCATATTTACATTAGAGAGAGACATAAAGCGAGGTATAAAGCAATCACAGGTGTTGATTTGGAGAGCTAGCTAAGACAACAACGGGTAAAATGGTGATGAATGGGCAGAGAGGGTCAGTTAACTACACACAGGGCCTGAGTTCAAGGCTGGGGCCGACAGATAAACAAAACAAAAAAATGAAGTATCGTGATTAATGATCAGTCCAGCAGGCATCAGCTATGTAGCCAAGTGATCATAGGGTCCAGTGAACAGCAATAGATGAAACCGGGAAGCTGTTAGGTAGTCGTTACTACGCTAGCAAGCGGGAGACACGGCGTTCATAAAGTTAGCAGGCAGGGGCTAGCAGAAGCTTCTTCACCAACGTCCAGCAAACGCCTCTTCAACCTCAGAAGGCTGAAGAAATTTGGCTTGTCACCAAAAGCACGCACAACCTTCTACAGATGCACAATTGAGAGCATCCTGTTGGGCTGTATCACCGCCTGGTACGGCAACTGCTCCGCCCACAACCGTAAGGCTCTCCAGAGGGTAGTGAGGTCTGCAAAACGCATCACCGGGGGGCAAACTACCTGCCCTCCAGGACACCTACACCACACGATGTCACATATGTATATACTGTACTCGATACCATCTACTGCATCTTGCCTATGCCGTTCTGTACCATCACTCATTCATATATCTTTATGTACATATTCTTTATCCCTTTACACTTGTGTGTATAAGTTAGTAGTTGGGGAATTGTTAGGTTATATTACTCGTTGGTTATTACTGCATTGTCGGAACTAGAAGCACAAGCATGTTCATACTACCTCAATCTGCTAACCATGTGTATGTGACAAATACAATTTGATTTGATTTGGTTGAGGGCACATCGGACGGAATTACGCCGGCAGACCAGTCATGATGGATTGGCGGGGCTCCGTGTCGACAAAGGATCCAGGCCAATTGGCAAAAGAGGTATTGTAGCTGGAGTAATTTAGTTTGCTAGCTGGGAGATGCACCTGACTCGAGGTAAACTGGTGCTAGCTTTGGGACAAGGGCATTAGCCACTATAGCCACTTGGTAGCAGCTAGCTAGCTGCGATGATCTGATGCAAAGGTCCAGAGCTTACGGAAGGATTCCGGTGATGTACTGAGGAAAAACAGAATGATATGCTCAGGTTTGATATCGCACTGTGCATATTGTCAGATATTATCCAGGCTAAAAGAATATGGTGTCTGAGCTAAAGGTAAAGGCCGCTAGCAGTGGCTAACAATGACTAAATAGCTAGTAGCTAATTAGCTGGTTAGCATCTGATGGCTAACCAGTTGAAGTTGAAGTCGGAAGTTTACATACACCTTAGCCAAATACATTTAAACGCAGTTTTTCACAATTCCTAACATTTAGTCCTAGTAAAAATTCCCTGTCTTAGGTCAGTTAGGATCCACACTTTAGTTTAAGAATGTGAAATGTCAGAACAATAGTAGAGATAATGATTTATTTCAGCCTTCCACAAGCTTCCCACAATAAGTTGAGTGAATTTTGGCCCATTCCTCCTGACAGAGCTGGTGTAACTGAGTCAGGTCTGTAGGCCTCCTTGCTCGCACACGCTTTTTCAGTTCTACCCACAAATCTTCTATAGGATTGAGGTCAGGGCTTTGTTATGGCCACTCCAATACGTTGACTTTGTTGTCCTTAAGCCATTTTGCCACAACTTTGGAAGTATCCTTGGAGTCATTGTCCATTTGGAAGACCCATTTTGCAACCAAGCTTTTTAACTTCCTGACTGATGTCTTGAGATATTGCTTCAATATATCCACATAATTTTCCTACCTCATGATGCCATCTATTTTGAGAAGTGCACCAGTCCCTCCTGCAGCAAAGCACCCCCACAACATGATGCTGCCACTCCCGTGCTTCACAGTTGGGATGGTGTTCTTCGGCTTACAAGCCTCCCCCTTTTTCCTCCAAAACTGTAATATCCTATGTTTCACGGAATCGTGGCTGAACGACGAATGACGACATGGATATTCTGCTAGCGGGATACACGCTGCACCGGCAAGATAGAACAGCACACTCTGGTAAGGCAGTCTGTGCATATTTGTAAACAACAGCTGGTGCACGAAATCTAAGGAAGTCTCTAGATTTTGCTCGTCTGAAGTAGAGTATATTGTGATAAATTGCAGGCCACACTACTTGCCTAGAGAGTTTCAGCTATACTTTTTGTGGCTGTTTTTTTTACCACCACAGACAGATACTGGCACTAAGACTGCACCCAGTCAGCTGTATAAGGAAATACGCAAACAGGAAACCACTTACCCAGAGGCGGCGCTCCGAGTGGCCGGGGACTTTAATTTCCATCAACATGTTAAATGTGCAACCAGAGGGGAAAAAAATCTAGATCACCTGTACTCCACACACAGAGACGAGTACAAAGCTCTCCCTCGCCCTCCATTTGGTAAATCCGACCACAACTCTATCCTTCTGATTCCTGCTTACAAGCAAAAACTCTATCCCAGAAGCTTACAAGAAATCCTGCTATGCCCTGCGACAAACCATCAAACAGGCAAGCGTCAATACAGGGCTAAGATTGAATCATACTACACCGGCTCCGACACTCGTCTTATGTGGCAGGGCTTGCAAACTATTACAGACTACAAAGGGAAGCACAGCCGTGAGCTGCCCAGTGAAAAAAGCCTACCAGACGAGCTAAATCACTTCTATGCTCTCTTCGAGGCAAGCAACACTGAGGCATGCATAAGAGCATCAGCTGTTCCGGACGACTGTGTGATCATGCTCTCCGTAGCTGACGTGAGTAAGACCTTTAAACAGGTCAACATACACAAGGCTGTGGGGCCAGACGGATTACCAGGACGTGTGCTCCGAGCATGTGCTGACTAACTGGCAGGTGTCTTCACTGACATTTTCAACATGTCCCTGATTAAGTCTGTAATACCAACATGTTTCAAGCAGACCACCATAGTCCCTGTGCCTAAGAACATAAAGGCAACCTGCCTAAATGACTACAGACCCGTAGCACGTACGTCTATATCCATGAAGTGCTTTGAAAAGTTGGTAATGGCTCACATCAACATCATTATCCCAGAAACCCAAACCGCCCAAACAGATCCACAGATGATGCAATCTCTATTGCACTCCACACTGCCCTATCCCACCTGGACAAAAGGAACCCTAACGTGAGAATGCTATTCATTGACTACAGCTCAGCGTTCAACACCATAGTACCCTCAAAGCTCATCACTAAGCTAAGGATCCTGGGACTAAACACCTCCCTCTGCAACTGGATCCTGGACTTCCTGGCGGGCCGCCCCCCAGGTGGTGAGGGTAGGTAGCAGCACATCTGCCACGCTGATCCTCAACACTGGAGCTCCCCAGGGGTGCGTGCTCAGTCCCCTGTACTCCCTGTTCACCCACGACTGCATGGCCAGGCATGACTCCAACACCATCATTAAGTTTGCAGACGACAAAACAGTGGTAGGCCTGATCACCCTATGCCCTAATAATTGTCAAAGACCCCAGCAAGCCCAGTCATAGAAGACTGTTCTCTCTACTACCGCATGGCAAGCGGTACCGGAGTGCCAAGTCTATGACAAAAAGGCTTCTCAACAGTTTTTACCCTCAAGCCATAAGTCTCCTGAATAGGTAATCAAATGGCTACTCGGACTACCCGGATGTGTGCCTCCCCAACCCATCTTTTTACGCTGCTGCTTCTCTCTGTTTATCATATATGCATAATCACTTTAACTATACATTCATGTACATACTACCTCAATTGGACCAACCAACCAGTGCTCCCGCACAGTGGCTAACCGGGCTATCTGCATTGTGTCCCACCCACCACCCGCCAACCCCTCTTTTACGCTACTGCAACTCTCTGTTCATCATATATGATTAACTTTAACCATATATATAGTCACTTTAACCATATCTACATGTACATACTACCTCAATCAGCCTGACTAACCGGTATCTGTATGTAGCCTCGCTACCTTTATTGCCTTACTACTGTATATAGCCTGTCTTTTTACTGTCTTTTTACTGTTGTATTATTTCTTTACCTACCTATTGTTCACCTAATACATTTTTTGCACTATTGGTTAGAGCCTGTAAGTAAGCATTTCACTGTAAGGTCTACTCCTGTTGTATTCAGCGCACTTGACAAATAAACTTTGATTTGATTTGGAGTGGTTGAAAAACAAGTTTTAATGACTCCAACCTAAGTGTATGTAAAAATAGCAGATCCGTATCACATTGGGTGAGGCGGGTTGCCGGAAGGTAACCCGCCTCACAAAAAAAAGATGAAAAAAAACAAATTTACATGGGACAACGACAAACACGTTCACACTGCTACGCCATCTTGGATTAACAATGCTTGTTTTGACCAACCCATAGTAGAAGACACAAAACCACCTCAAGTCTTCTGATTAAGAATAACATTTATACGTTCAGAAACATTTGGACTTTTAAGACACACTTCTCTCTCAACGTGTCTCTCCGAAATAAACAACTAGTAGAGTGTGTGAGAGTGGGGATACAGCCTGCGCTCCGTATTCGTATGCCATGCAGGGTTTGCTCTGTGTGGTTGGTGTTGAGTTATTCACTCACTGTGGTGGGTTTCTGAAAATGAGTGGTGTGTAAAAGAGAAGCATCCATGTTCCCCTGAGGTGTTGGGTATAGTTTCTCATCTGTCTGCTGCCACCACATCAGAATCCACCTGTCACCAGCAGCACACGGAGGTCTGGCTTACAGGATATGTGTCAGTGTGACATTAATGGAGTACTTGACTTATGGTTATGATTTTGGATATGATTGTAGAATACAGTATGTTGAAAAAACAACTTAATGATGCTGCTCATGTATATTGACATATAAATTGGACATTTATTAGAAAATATTCAAATACATTCAATGTGTTACTCTTGGCGTTAGGCTCTGCTCCTTCGGGGTAGCTCATTGCCAGAGCATGCATAATGATAACATAATAATAATAAACAGTGAACAAGGCAGGTGGAATCTGGGGTGGGTGGTCGGAAAGCAGTAGAGTGAATCTAATTGGTGCAATATCAGCTGATGCAAATACTCTGGTTTCCTGTCTGAACTTGTCTTCACTTGGTTCAGATAGAAAGCTTTCCAAAACATACAATAATGTAAGAAATATAGCTGAACATCACCAATGCGTACCACATACACAAATACAACATAAACATGAATACACGAGTTAAATTACACATGAATATATCAGTACTTTGATTAAAAGGCAAATGGTGAGAATATTTTCTTCCTTTAAAAAGATACAATACACAATTACAACTATTTTAAAGTGAAAATAGCTGTTATGAAGTTGAAACATGAGTAAAAAACTGAGTCATAGTATGAGACCATTTTCACTTGGTAAAAATGAATAATTGTTTTTCCAACCATAAGATGCACTCATTACTCCGTATCAGCATGACATTTTTTTACTCAGATCATTATGGTTTTAACCTACTAGCTATCTCAACTAAAACCATAGAATAATCCAATGGAATTGTAAAAATGGCTTATATCCTGATGTACCTGATGAAGTTTAGGCAGCTAAAATATTTGTACCTGTGATGAAATATAATACAAGTCTTAACAAACTGTTCTCATTTTAACGTTAGCTCTTCTGACTGTGTGGCAGATCCCATGCACTGGAACAGCTTCCTGAGTGGTCCAGTGACCTAAAAACACTACAGAAAAACACAGCCTACACTATTGTTTAGAACTAAAAACCAATATAAATCCTATGACCTGATGTATTGAAAAAGTTATAGGTAGGCCTCCATCGCTATCAACTTTACACCTTATGGACTAAAACAGGGATATTCAACTGGCGGCCCACGGGCCAGATCTGGCCAGTTTATTAATTTAGACTGGCCCTTTGATCAATTCTGAACATTCATAAAAGATCTGCTCCAAAACCCAACGTTCAGTGCCAAAATGAAAAGCACTATGGTTGTTATCTGTTATTTATTGAGATGCTTAGTTTTCAGATGATTTTCAAATCACCAAATTACGTTAAAGAATCTTTTAATCGTCAAAATGGTGAGCAAGCATTGAGCCTTTTCCTTTACAACGAGGAGCACATTGTTTGGTTGCACCTCAACTCACATTGATCGAGCACTTTTCACTTCTTCCCTAACTACTATTAGCAACATTTCATTAGAAGAAAAGTGCTTTATTGGTGTGTGTGCGTCGCATGTGGAAAATGTCCGCCCCCTGAAATGAACCTTTTTTACATCTGGCCCTCGTAAGAATATAGTTGAATAGCCCTGGAATATAACATTGGCTGTTCCCTTCTTCCCGCTGGTCTTCTGTTGAAATACGAATACTTTCCATATAGAGATTTTATTCACACACATAAGCATGTTATGGTGCGACACACACAAACAATTTACCACTAAGACTTGCATTGAGGTTAGAACTGTGAAATACAGCAGAACAGGCTTTTCAATTCTGAGAAAGCAAAGACGCAATATTCAGAAAAAGCATTTGAAGAAGCTACTCAGTGGTCCTACTTCCTCCTTTGGAAGACACAGCATAGAGGTACGATTCTACCTGTGTGTCAGGTGGACAAGTGTGATTCCTGGCCATGGCTTCATAGACACTCTCAGGAATGACCTGGGGTGTGGATCCTCCCTGTTTACGGCACCTCTTCACCTGTGAAACAGGAATGTTGCTTCAGTCATAGCTAATCAAATGGCTACCGAGACTATTTGAACCGGTACTCCCTGTAAATAACCTTGCTATTGTTATTTACTTCTGCTCTTTAATTATTTGTTTTTCTTACTTCTTTTGTTTTCTGGGTATTTTCTTAAAACTTCATTGTTGGTTAAGGGCTTGTACGTAAGCATTTCACTGTAAGGTCCACACCTGTTGTACTCGGCGCATGTGACAAATACAATGTGATTTGATATCTTATAATGCGCCACAAGCAATCAATCATTTTTACAAATTCAACCACTTTTTAATTGTTCTTGGACATTGATAAAAACAATTGAATTGCATCCGAATTGCCCTTTGCCCATTTCAGTCACTACAATGACTGGCATTAAAAGGACATAGTGTATTGACAGAGTTCAGAACAAAAAGCAGATCTGTATACTGGTATTATGCTCCCAATGTGTTTAGTAGGACTAGGACAACTTGTTAATAAAGGACAATGTTTTGAGATGCATGATATTGACCCATCACCCGGGCAACCATCAGCACACTCACCTGTGGAGGGAGCCAGATGAGGAAGATGACAGCACACATCAGGATGGTCAAGAGGCTGGTGATGGTGATGATGTTTACCACGCCAGATGGGCACGGCTTCTCATTGGCTGGGTGAAAGGGGGTCAGCGTTACTGCAGTAGCTGTAGGACATGGCAGCTGTAAGACATCGTCTATGGAAGACATCACCAAATGGGAAAATCTAATCAGTATGCTGCAGCACTCACACAAAATAACTATCAGAGACAGACTTGTACAAAAGAAAAGCCACTGAAGAACAGTGTTTCTCAACTTGTTTGTATCAGGACCAGCAAGCTATGGTTGTTTATAATGAAACTAACACTCGAGAGCTGACTAAATTGGCCTGAAACACCTCAGGAACAGCTGCCAGTCCATGAACCACAGATTGAGAAACACTAGTCTGGATTCTACACACATTTTTTTCTACATGTGAAATTGACTGTTCATGATAAGAGTAAAACACATCACATCTAGAGTTTAATTATCTAGGCAAGTCAGTTAAGAACAAATTCTTGTTTTCAATGACGGCCTAGGAACAGTGGGTTACCTGCCTTATTCAGAGGCAGAACGACAGATTTGTACCTTCTCAGTTTAGGGATTTGAACTTGCAACCTTTCAGTTACCAGTCCAATGCTCTAACCACTAGGCTACACTGCCAGTCCACTAGTGTGTAAAGATACACCTACCATTCACCACGACCAGAGTGGAGACATTTCCTTGGTTGATATCATTTTCATACGTGGCTTCATTGAATGTTGTGTAAACACAGCAGTAGACTCCTGTGTCCTCTATGGTCAGGTTACTGATGGTGATGGTCAGTTGGTCCACAGGTCCCTCAGTCTTCACTCTGTTCCAGTAGCCTTTCCTGGGGGTCAGCTTGGAGTCACGCTGGTGGTAATACAACACCTCCCTGTCCCTGTCCAGCCCAACATACAGGTACATTCCATCCTGGTCTTTTAGAGTGGTGGAGCACTTCATGGTAAACTTCTCCCCTGTCTTCACCCAGACAATGGCTTCTATAGAAAAGAGAGGGAAGAAAGAGAAACCATGGTTGTTAGATTCAAAGATACATATGTACCATACTGATGATTTAACACAGAATCAACCTGGATTGGCTGGGAATAAACAGCTTGCCTTACCTGCTGCTGTGGTCAATTCATTGAATGAGAAGAAGAACAGAAAACACTTCAGCAGTGACATCACCATCACCACAGCTGCCTGTATACTGCTGTCTGTCTCTGTCTGACATCTACTTAGAAAGACAGGAAATACGATACATCTGACATCACAGTCCCTCACAGTCAACCACACCTTCATGTATTACTGCAGTGGTTCCCAACCTTTTGCGGTCACTGTACCACCAACTGAATGTTGCCCTGCCCGGCGTACCCCCTCGTGCATTTTACCAGTAAGCCTATGGTCTAATCATGAGTCTTCTTAAGTTCCCACTGTGGATAGGCCAAGTACCTCCATGGGTCATAGTACCCCTGGTTAAGAACCACTGTGTTACTGAACACGATACACAATCTAATTTAGATTTCTTTATTGAATCAAATTCTCTATATATGTTATTACAATTTCAATGGTTTATTGTGTTAGTGTGTTGGACATAAAACATGGTGAGTGGAGAGTTCAGATGGATTGCATTGTTATAAAAACACAACAGATCCATCTGTAAATTAACTTTGTTGCATTCACATAACTACAGGCATGTTAAAGCATATCAAAGTTACATCATGTTGTGTTCATGTTATTTATCTGTCAGATGTCGATTTTTCTCAATGTTAATCAAACTCAGCTCATATCTCTTCTCACGCTTTGCGTCATCATTTTAATGTGAGGAGAGAATTCCCTCTAGTGGACATGTTGCCTTCTGTTCAGTGTCACATGTCTAACTTCAGTTCAATCAATCCAGGGTTGTAAGAAATGTGGAGGGACCACCAGAACATGTCCAATAAGAAATGAATACAACCCTGTACTGTCACTGGGCTAAAAAAGGACAGTCTTCAGGTACTTTAACCACTTATATAATATGTAATGATGGGGGGGAAAATACATTGTTCAGTAATTATATAAATGTTTCCTACTATGGGTTTCCTGCTTTTGGTTCCTTGAGCTAAACTTATCTTAGAACATGAAAGAATACAGATTATTCTCTCCATCAATTATAATTTGCATTTGTTTAAAAATTGTAATAATTAAAAACAACAATTGAAAACCTTCCTTTCGTGCCATTTACTAAACCTTCCATGTAACAATTTTCACACTGCCCTACAGCAGTTCCTGCTTAGTACTGTATAGAGAAGTAGAGAAGAGAAGTCTAGTAGTAGAGATGTAGCTCTGTAGCAGCCTTTACCTCTAAACCAAGCAAAAATCAAATAGTGAACTGAACACAGAAATAATCCCTCCTATAACTGTACGTAATACCCTCAACAGCCTCATTTCTGGTTTACACAAATTAGTATATTGCATTTCGATTGCATGGTTGGTCCTTTTGCGTCTGGTATTTGGTCAGTTTAGTGATAATTCACGTAGAATGTAAACAATAGGCCCATATGATCCCCGATGATTTCCTCAAATCATAACGAGCGTCTGTGAGCATTGACGTGTCACATGACCAACATTATGACATTATTTATAACAACTTTTTTTTTAAAATTCCTGCTCAAAGCCAAATGCTTTCATTAGCAAAGCAGCCACCTTGTGTATCATGTGCTTTCTTTATCATCATTGTTTTTCTGAGGAGTATTTTATTTATTTATTGCAATTTATCAGGGGGTGCTGCAGCACATCCAGCACCCCTACTTCCCACAGCTGTGATTTCAATAGCAGCCCCGTTTTAGTTTTTTGAATCCCGCTGGTCCCGAATCACTCATCTCTGAAATTCGTGTATTTTACTGGTCACTTTAACAATGAAACACTGGTCATTTGAATAATGTTTACATACTATTTTACCCATTTCATATGTATTTACTGTATTATATTCCATCCTATTCAACTATTGTTGTACATATACTATTCTATCCACGTATTCTTCAGATATACTATTCTATCCACGTATTCTTCAGATATACTATTCTATCCACGTATTCTTCAGATATACTATTCTATCCACATACTGTCCACAAAATCTATACATCCCATCACATACTGTACCAGTCAAAAGTTGACACACCTACTCATTCCAGGGTTATTAATAGTATTATTTTTTACTAATTTCTACATTGTAGATTAATAGTGAAGACATCAAAACTATGAAATAACACATATGGAATCATGTTGTAACCAAAAAAGTACTAAAGATTCTTCAAAGTAGCCACCCTTTGGCTTGATGACAGTTTTGCACACTCTTGGCATTCTCTCAACCAGCTTCGGGGCCGCAGTGTAGAACATGGAAAGCTTTAAGTTCCTCGGTGTACACATCACAGACAAAACTGAAATGAATGAAACACACTAAAAAACACTGTGGCATCAGAATGTGTTATTTTCCGATTCTCTGATCCACTTGATGCCAGGAGGACCTGTGGTCCTGAACGTTGGGAACGAGTGGGAAGCACAGATGGGGTCCAAGAAGAGCCAGTGAGCAGAGGTATGCTGTGACACACACACAAACACACACCACTATGTGTATTAATAGAGCAGGAAGGAGAAGGACAAAGGGATGATGCATAATGAGACAGAGGCTTTAATGGCTAGAGAAGTCCAGGGGGCTCTCCTCTAGGTAGAGTACACTCAGTCTGCATACACACATTGATCAGAGGGAGAGAAGAAACATTTTAAAATAGAGAGAGAAAGATCAAAGAAATCAAAGTAAAGAGTCTGATAATAAAAAGGAGAGAAAGGGAGTAGAGGTGACTGACCTGTACTGCTCCCTGTGTTTAAGTGTAGGCTCTTTGATTTGTCTAATGACAAGTCATGCAAGTAATGAAAATACAGGGTAATCCAGGGATATAGTTGGTACACATGCAGACATATAGGGAAAAACACTAGCCGGTAGATCATTAAACTCAAATGTATTCAGAAATGTATATAAAAGAGGTTCAAATTAAAATACAAAGGAATCAAACTAAGTGCTGAAAATTCACACAGACAGACATGCACTCAAAAATATCACATCCGCTACAACAAGCCTCCAAGATGTTTTTGAAATAAAGCTACTTGGAATTGATTGGTGGGCACACAAGAGTGAACTCCACACTAGTGAAATAACAAATTCCCCAACAACCCGAATTCGCATCGCTTTACTTCATGTTCTGGTCGTTTGGGCCCAAATAATAAATGGAGTATTCCTCCAAGTATTCTTGTACTAGATCCCGCTTGTCCTTTCACTGTTCTCACTGTTGGAGTCTGCCCCGTAACAGTTTGCCGTATCACAATTCAAACCACCAAGTAGCTTACTCTAATTTATTACAGCCTAGCCTGTATTATTTCTTGTCGACAGATATGTTTCTCGAAGCCTGATATGCACTTCACGGGACGCTCCAATTTACAAGGACCACACGAGCGTGCATACGGAATCACGCATGAATGGATGTTGATGTGCCTTGTGTTCCGCCTTCCATGCATGACATCATCCGTGTGTAAGCATCCAATCAATCCATGTGAAGAGAGGTCGCAGAGATGACGACGTCACAGGTTGTTGACCTACGGAATACATTTGTTTGAGCTCATTGGCGTCCCCAAAATGTCGCTCTACTGACCATCACATGAAAGATTGAGGAGGTTCTATGCGTAAATTAGAACACATTCATTGCATTTTATTGTGGTGTAAAATGTCACAAACACCCTATTTAGACCTATAAGTATTAATAGCTCAGATATTTCTATTACTGAACAAAAATAAACGCAACATGCAATAATTTCACGGTTTACAGTTAATTTAAGGAAATCAGTCAATTTAAATAATTATATTATGCCCTAATCTATAGATTTCAGATGACTGGGCAGGGGCGCAGCAATGGGTGGGCCTGGGAGAGCATAGGCCCACCAAATTGAGAACCAGGCCCGATCCCACAGGTGAAGAAACCGGATGTGGATGTCCTAGGCTGGCGTTGTTACATGTGGTCTGCGGTTGTGAGGCCGGTTGTATGTACTGCCAAATTGTCTAAAATGACTTTGGAGGTGGCTTATGGTAGAGAAATTAACATTCAATTCAATCCACCTGTCAGGTGGATGGATTATCTTTGCAAAGGAGAAATGTTCACTACCAGGGATGTAAACAAATTTCTACACAGCATTTTATATAAATAAGCTTTTTAAAATGTTATTTTAGCTCATGAAACATGGGACCAACACTTTATATGTTGCATTGATATTTTCGTTCAGTATATTTGTGGTAATAATGAAACTAATTCAGACCTAAAAATGTTAGCCTTTGTCCAGCTGAAATGGATTTCCCCCCCAAATGCAATGTGTCATATTTTTTTTAGGGCACTGACAAAAACTTTAGCTCAAAACTTTTTCTCATAACACAGGGAAGATAAGAATTTGATATGAATGAGATGAATCACTCCCTTAATATTTTATATTTATAGCTTAAATTTTATATTTAACTTGAAATAGGCAGGTTAGCTCCTATTGTCTGGGCATTATCTAAATCCACAGTACTCCTTGAGAACCCAAGGGGGCTTATAGCCTTTTGGGTAAACTACAAATATTTTTTGGGGCAAAGATTGGGCGTTCATACCTGCGCCTTCTCTGTCCAAAGCGGTGTACACGTTAGAGTTGGAATTTTATCCATAGCTTCGCGTGGAATCTGAAGCACTGTAAAGAGGAACTCTCTAACTACACATCCAGGAACGTGTCCTTTCTCTTGGATACCTGTAAGTAACAGACCATCTGTAACGGTTTTCTTGAGGTGAAGGAGAGGCGGACCAAAACGCAGCGTGGTTTCTATTTATGGTTCTTTAATAAAGACTACACATGAACAAACTAACAAAACAATAAACGTGAGAAAACCTAAACAGCCTATCTGGTGAAAACAATCACAGAGACAGAATCACCCACCAACCAAGGACCAAGCGGCGTGGTAAAAGACAGCGACGACAGCAGCAGCAGCAGCAACAACAGCGGCCAGCATCACAGGACTACACAACTTGGGAGGAGATAGACAGGTGGGCGGTCGACCCAGTTGGCGAAGCCAGCACTGCAGCACGACAGGTACGAGAGGCAGCCCCAAAACATTTTTTTGGGGGGGCAGACGAGGTGTGGGGCTAAGCCAGGTAGCAGACCTGAGCTCACTCCTCGTGCTTATTATAAGCAGCGCATTACTGGTCAGGCACCGTGTTATGCGGTTAAGCGCACGGTGTCGACAGTACGTGCCCATAGCCCGGTGCGCTATAGGGCAGCACCCCGAAAGTGTCATGCGAGTGTGGGCATCGAGCCAGGGCGTATGGTGCCTGCTCAGCGTGTCTGGTCGCCGGGTGCGCAGTTTTGGTCCAGGGTGTCCTGCGCCGGCTCCGCTCGTGCCGGCAACCTGTGCCTGCACTCTGGAGGGTCCGGGCTAGAGCAGTGATCCAGCCTGGGGAAGTGGTGTCAAGGTTGCGCACCAGAGCTCCAGTGCTCCCCCACAGCCCGGTCCTTCAGGTGCCTCCTCCTAACACCAAGCCTCCTGAAGGTCTCCCCAGCCTGGTGGTTCCTGTGGCAGCCCCACGCACCAGGCTGTCTCTCTGTCTCCTCCCTACAGGTGGTCCCGCCTGTCCGGCGCTGCCGGAGTCTCCCGCCTGTCCGGCGTTGCCGGAGTCTCCCGCCTGTCCAGCGCTGCCGGAGTCTTCCGCCTGTCCGGCGCTGCCGGAGTCTCCCGCCTGTCTGGCGCTGCCAGAGCTCCCGCCCCTCAGTCCAGAGGCGCTAGAGCCCCTCATTCCAGAGGCGCCAGAGCTACTCAGTCCAGCGCTGCCAGAGCCTTCCTCTCCAGCGTTGCCGGAGCTTCCTGTCTGCCCATCGCCATCTGAGCTACCCGTCTGCCCAGCGCCATTCCATGTCCTCCAATTACTGTGGTAACTCTGACCCCCTTTCATCCAGCCGTCAAGAAGCCGTGCTCATCTCCCACTACCCTCTACGAGGGTCAGCATCATCACCATCTGTCTTTAAAAGTCAGACCGACAGAGAGACAGCAGTAACCAGGGCTTAAGTGATGGAGATGTTACTGCACTGGTGTCTGCTGTCGATCGGTTTCTCTCTCAGCACATCAACCACAGCAACAGGTAATAAGACAACCTTTTTTTTTCTCCCAAAATTGAATTTAGAGTCACCAGTTTGGGCTCTGTTAAAACCTGTTAAGGAGGCTGCGAATTTTCGCAGCTTTTTGTTAAAAATCGCGCAACATTTCAGCGTCCTGCTACTCATGCCAGGAATATAGTATATGCATATGATAAGTGTGTGTGTATAGAAAACCCTCTGAAGTCTCTAAAACTGGTTAAATCGTGTCTGTGGCTATAACATACCGTGTTTAGGAATAAAAATCCTTCGAAAAACTGTTCACCAAAAACACAAAAATAATATTCATCCGCCAGTCAATGTATTGTCTAAGGCTAAAGAAAATACATGAGGATCCCCTGTAAACGCCTACAGCTTCCACACGATGTCGCCAGTACTGGCATTTTCAGTCTGCTTTATCCTTGGTTAGATGACGTATTGGCCCTTCCTGTTTTATGCTCACCACAGGATGTTGTGAAATTGAAAACATGGAAGATGATTTCAAGACTTGCTGCTATCGAATACAGATCGCCCCGTGATCAATTTGATAGATTATTAACGTTTATTAATACATAAAGTTGGTTTAGAAAAGTAGTTTGATGTGATTTGTAAAAGTTTATAGGCAACTTTTGTAATTTTAAAAAGTGACGTTGCGTCTTGTAAAGGGGCATTTTTCTGGATCAGACCGGTCTTCAGCAAATCACATTTTGGGTATACAATGACGGATTTAATCGGGAAAAAGACCCAATTGTGATGTTTATGTGACATGTAGGAGTGCCAAGAAAGAAGCTCGTCAAAGGTAATGAATGTTTTATATTTTATTTCTGCGTTTTGGGTAGCGCCGGCTACCGCAAAATCTGTTGTTTTATTGACGGTCTGGTATTCTGGGGGGTGCATGCTATCAGATAATAGCTCCTCATGCTTTCGCCGAAAAGCATTTTACAAATCTGACTCGGTGGCTAGATTCACAACGAGTGTAGCTTTAATTCAGTACCTTGCATGTGTGTTTTAATGAAAGTTTGAGTTTTATCGAAAACCCTAGGTGGCGCTCTAAAATTTCCGCTGATTTGATCCCGCCACAGGGTCCCTATCAAGTTAAGCCTTTTTGAACCAGGAGCAAAGTTTACACTAGAGGCAGTTTGCACCTGTTTTTTCAGATGGGTATTAAACATTTTGAGACTAAAATGACACAGTAGTGTATAGTGCCCTACCTGAAAACAAATGTATGTAGAAAAAATACAATTTGAGTTTTTGGTGTTTAACCCTTTCTGGGGGGGAAACGGGTTCAGCCTTTGGATTTCCACTCTGACGTTTTTTTTGTAGAAACATGTTTATCTATGTATTACACAAATTCTCCAAATCATGGTTTATCTTTTCATTCACCTCTTTTCTATAGAAGCCATTCTCTGGGTGAAGACAGGGGAGACGTTTACCATGAAGTGCTCCACCACTCTAAAAGACCAGGATGGAATGTACCTGTATGTTGGGCTGGACAGGGACAGGGAGGTGTTGTATTACCACCAGCGTGACTCCAAGCTGACCCCCAGGAAACGCTGCTGGGACAGAGTGAAGACTGAGGGACCTGTGGCCCAACTGACCATCACCGTCAGTAACCTGACCATAGAGGACACAGTAGTCTACTGGTGTGTTTACACAAAATTTAACAAATCCACGTTCAATAATTTTATCATCCAAGGCAAAGGCTCCACTCTGGTGGTGATGAATGGCTCAGACAGTGTAGTAGTGTGGGCACAATAGCATCTCATTCGTGTGCAAGATCTTGAGAATCAGCTGTACATGTGATGGAAGAATGCACTGTGCATGCAGTGGGTTGCAATTCCATTGAATTGGGGATAGTTTAAGCAAAATATTCCACAAGACCTAGGATTGCCTTATGTATATTCCACAAAAAAGGTTCACTGTTATAACCTAACCTGTTTTGATGAATTTAAGCAAAATATCCCAAATTCCCGGTTTAACTTCCCATGGAAAATTAAAATTAAAATTTTCCGGAAAGTTTCCAACCTGGTCACTTTAATAATGGAACACTGGTCACTTTTAATAATGGAACACTGGTCACTTTAATAATGGAACACTGGTCACTTTAATAATGGAACACTGGTCACTTTAATGTTGACATACTATTTTACCCATTTCATATGTATATACTTGTATTATAGTCCATCCTATTCAACTATTGTTGTACATATACTATTCTATGCACAAATTCTTCAGATATACGAAATATTCTATCCACATACTGTCCATAATGTTTATACATCCCACATTGCTCGTCCTAATATTTAAATTTCTTAATTCCATTCTTTTACTTTTAGATTGGTGTGAATTGTTGTTTATCGTTAGATTTTACTGCACTGTTGGAGCTAGGAAACACAAGCATTTCACGACACATGTAATAACATCTGCTAAACATGTGTATGCGACCAATAAAATGTAAAACAGTAGTGGTTGTGTCACACCCTGGCCGAGAGGGGTTCAATTCAATTCGGTATCAGAGGCGGTCAATAGCTCAATACAAACTATTTAAAATAGGCTACTAAAATCATCCAAATCCAGATTAAAAGGAAAATGCAGTTAGCAGAATTAAAGGCTGACTTTAGGACCATGTGGACACCTGGGAGAAGGAGGGAAGGCTGTTTGTATGGATGGCTGAATTTAGGGAGAGCAGAGATCTGTATTTAATGACGAGAAGCTCATGTCTCCACCCTAACAATGGGAGTAGTTGGCAGGAAGGCAGGCGACAAAAAAAACCATAGAAACGCATTGGGCTTATTTTGGCAAGATTTTGGCAAGAGGGGAACCTCTCGCTTCGCCTGTTCCTCTCTGTGGAGACCACAGGAGGTTGTCGAGGGGTACTAATGGCTGGAACGAAGGTAACTACTGTTTAACTTGACATGAAACTAAACTAGCGTTTTAATCCCAGTGCTGAGCTTGTAGTAGCAGGCAGCTAATTGTTGAATGACCTGTTTGTAGAATGTTAAGTCAATTCAAGTAAAATTGTACTGGTTGCACGCACACATCTTATTGCAGGTGCAGCGAAATGCCCCAACAGCGCAGTATTAGATAACAATACACATATGTATATGATGGTGTGTATAGACAGTATATGAATATAAAATGTGTGTACAGCAGAGGAGGCTGGTGGGAGGAGCTATAGGAGGACAGGCTCATTGTATAGGCTGGAAAAGATTGGAGTCAAACACATTTCAATGTGTTTGGTACCATTCCATTGATTCCATTCCAGCCATTACAATGAGCCTGTCCTATAGCTCTTCCCACCAGCCTCCTCTGCTGTACAGCAGTAGTTAAGATGAGCACATAACTATTAGAATACAGTATGGAGTCAATTAAGTTGTTTTCCAAATGGCATTTTATAGTTTATTTTTAATTGTGTAGAAATTCAGTAAATTAACTCATTTTTTTAAATAAATGTTTATCCTTGTTGGGCCAACCTTCTCACCTGCACCTTCCCCTAGGCCACACATCAAATAAAGAACAATGGTTATAAACAGAGCCAATCACATAGAAAGCCAATCACATTGCTCCATGAATCAATCAATTAGAGCACTCAATTATGGTAAAACCATGTACAGTAATTAAGGGAATTCGTCACACCTGTGACAGTTGGTCATGTTGCGTCTGCTTATTGGTCTATTTGGTGATTTTTTTTTGTTATGGGGAAAGTTAGGCCCATACAACCCCAACAATATCTGGGCTGCATTCAGTAAGTTTTTATGTTCTGGAACGTAAAATGAAATGGAAACGATGCTGTACTGAATGACCAGTTGAAAAACGGGGAGGGGTTGGGTTGTAGGGTGGGGAACGCTGTCAGCATGGCCACTGCCTTAAAATACGTCACTCATTTCTTCAAGTCACACCCACCAATTGGGCGCAAACGTACAGTACCTTAAAGTCTGTTCAAGAACATATAAGAACGTTTTGGGAAACATGTTGTTCAGTACAAACCGTTCCGCAAGCGAACTGAACTTACCTATGATCTAACTGTGCGTCTGTACATGTGCGTCATTATGATGACAAAATGTATAACAACATAGTCTTGCACTTAATAATTACAGTAATCAACAGTTGCAGTAACTTGGTCTCGTCTCAGTGAAGATTTCAGTACAATTGTCACGTTGGAAGTCCATAATTTGCTACCTTTGTTGTCAGTAAGGTATGTAATTCTTATCATTTAAATAACTGAATGTGTTTTTTGTCATGCAAAACTGACAATGATATTCCACGAAGAGAAAGATAGTGACACAATTCATGATCCTTAAGGATGAACAGGAGGTGCCGTCCTACCTCACCATGAGACATGTCACCGATTGGCTGATGGCAAAGAGGCACTTCATGGTGGAGTGAGTGAAGCTTTGAATGTGAATGGCTATATAAAAAAAAAAGTTTAATGTTATGATACACAAGACTTGACACATCAGTAAAGTGTATCAAATGTATAGTTGTTCCGTGGTTTTGATAGGCCGACATGATTGTTTGATGGATTCTCCCCTCACACTAGGCCCTCCCTGAGTATGATGACACCCCTGGCCTAGTGTCTGCTGGTTTTTGATTTTTCCTTTCAATTAAGACATAGACAACCAGGTGTGGGGAGTTCTTTACTAATTGGTGATCTTAATTCATCAAACAAGCGCAAGGGAGGCCGAAAGCACGCAGACACTCACCCTTCTGTGGAATGAGTTTGACACGTGCATTCATTTAAAAGCTACTGAGTGGCGTAGTGGTCAAAAGCTCTGCAACGCAGAGAACAATCTTTCTGACCCTTGGGTCATTGGCAAATGTTTTGTCGGAGTGAGAAATGCTGTAAATTTAAGAGCACTATGTATTTTTAAAGATGAGACGTTGAGGATTATAATAAATATCACGTTGATGTCATACAAGCAAGCAAAACACCTGTGAGTCCAAATATGCATTCCACATTTCCATATCATAAAACTCACGTCATACACAGTGTCTGTCACTTTCTGACCTTAGTTCCTTTGTTTTAGTATGGTCAGGGCGTGAGTTGGGGTGGGCAGTCTGTTTGTTTTTCTATGTTGGTTTTTGAGTTCGGCCTAGTATGGTTCTCAATCAGAGGCAGCTGTCAATTGTTGTCCCTGATTGAGAATCATACTTAGGTAGCCTGGGTTTCACTTTTGGGTTGTGGGTGTTTGTCTTCCGTGTTAGTGTTCGTACCACACAGGACTGTTTCGTTCATTTCACGTTTATTGTTTTGTATTTCGTAGTGTTCAGTTTATGTATTAAAATAAACATTATGGACACTTACCACGCTGCAAATTGGTCCTCCGATCCTTCTCGCTACTCCCCCTCAGAAGAGGAGGACGAGATCCCTTAGTGTCACTGTTTAAGATCACTTTGCTGTACAGTTACAAGATGACATGGCCCCATACCCTGGGTTATTCTGTTTGTCTATTGTCAAGAATATTCACTGCGGCACTCATGACTATGCAACACTCATAGAAGTTCCAAAATAATAGACATTTAAAATGTCATTATGTCTATATATAGTGTTGTAGCAATGTGCAAATAGTTAAAGTACAAAAGGGGAAATAAATAAAGATAAATATGGGTTGTATTTACTATAATCTCTTACCCTGAATTGCATTGACTGGTTCTGTACATGTGACATTGACTGGTACTGTACATGTGACATTGACTGGTTCCGTGCATGTGACATTGACTGGTACCGTACATGTGACATTGACTGGTACCGTACATGTGACATTGCCTGGTTCTGTACATGTGACATTGACTGGTTCTGTACATGTGACATTGACTGGTTCTGTACATGTGACATTGACTGGTACTGTACATGTGACATTGACTGGTTCCGTGCATGTGACATTGACTGGTACTGTACATATGACATTGACTGGTATTGTGCATGTGACATTGACTGGTTCCGTGCATGTGACATTGACTGGTACTGTACATGTGACATTGACTGGTTCCGTGCATGTGACATTGACTGGTACTGTACATGTGACATTGACTGGTATTGTACATGTGACATTGACTGGTACTGTACATGTGACATTGACTGGTTCTGTACATGTGACATTGACTGGTACTGTACATGTGACATTGACTGGTTCTGTACATGTGACATTGACTGGTACTGTACATGTGACATTGACTGGTTCCGTACATGTGACATTGACTGGTACTGTACATGTGACATTGACTGGTACTGTACATGTGACATTGACTGGTTCTGTACATGTGACATTGACTGGTTCTGTACATGTGACATTGACTGGTTCCGTACATGTGACATTGACTGGTACTGTACATGTGACATTGACTGGTTCTGTACATGTGACATTGACTGGTACTGTACATGTGACATTGACTGGTTCTGTACATGTGACATTGACTGGTACCGTACATGTGACATTGACTGGTTCCGTGCATGTGACATTGACTGGTACTGTACATATGACATTGACTGGTATTGTGCATGTGACATTGACTGGTTCCGTGCATGTGACATTGACTGGTACTGTACATGTGACATTGACTGGTTCCGTGCATGTGACATTGACTGGTACTGTACATGTGACATTGACTGGTATTGTACATGTGACATTGACTGGTACTGTACATGTGACATTGACTGGTTCTGTACATGTGACATTGACTGGTACTGTACATGTGACATTGACTGGTTCTGTACATGTGACATTGACTGGTACTGTACATGTGACATTGACTGGTTCCGTACATGTGACATTGACTGGTACTGTACATGTGACATTGACTGGTTCTGTACATGTGACATTGACTGGTTCTGTACATGTGACATTGACTGGTACTGTACATGTGACATTGACTGGTTCTGTACATGTAAGACGTAAGCTATTACACTGAAACATATTTGATTGCCTAGCTGGGTTGATATAACGTAACATTTTAAGGCAGCAGAGTAACATCAAACTATATAACTCAGGAAATCAAGTTAAGGTATTAACCCTAATATCATATTTTATAACTTCACTAGTTTGTTGGCAATAGAACATGCTTTCAAATGATGCCCACCTGACCCAGACTGTGATTTATAATGGACCGTTTCTGGATGGCGTAAACAATAACAGTAATTGTGTGACGGCGAGGATGCAAAGTGTTGCAAACAAAACAACTACAAGTGTGTTTGCTCTTGTTCCTCAGCGGCACAACTAGGAGAGCTCGACAAAACACCTTATAGTTGAAGACTCTTCTTTGAGTCATAAAAATGCGTAGAAATGACTTAGGAACTGTGCACACTTTAGAGAGGTGTGCGGCCACTTGGAGACACCAGTTAGTCCTCTAATTGATTTTGTTTGTGTTACACCTACACCATATTTTCCAGGAATATTCTTATGTTACTGATGGTATTCAGAGTATTTTCAGATTTAATTCATATTTCTGCTTTTGCTATAGTTGTGTCCTCACCTTTGGTCTAACAATTTTCCCATAATCTACAAACTGTTTCCTTTCAATTGCTACCATGTTTATGCGTTTCATATTTCTTCTGTAAGAAACATTTCAATTCAGCCCCCATCCATATAGGCCAATTCCCACGAGTGTAAAGGGTTAATATACCCCAACCACAAGTTCCCATGTGTTTTGGAATTCAAGTATGAAGAGGGTTAAGGTACCTCAGCAAGTCCAGATCCGATGCCTTGGCGGAAGCCCTTTGAGGCGTACACTCTGATCGACTTGGACGCACCATCGAAGATTTGTGAGTCTTAGGTCTTCAACCGTGTCACATATATCATTAAGTGGACACGCACACAAAGGATGTAAGGGTCTCTTTATCCCCTTACACTTGTGTGTATAAGACAGTAGTTTTGGAATTGTTAGTTAACCTCTTCAACCTATGGGGGCGCTATTTCATTATTGGATAAAAAAAACATGCCCGTTTTAAGCGCAATATTTTGTCAAGAAAAGATGCTCGACTATGCATATAATTGGCAGCCTTGGAAAGAAAACACTCTGGCCTTTCCAAAACTGCAAAGATATTATCTGTGAGTGCCACAGAACTCATGCTACAGGCGAAACCAAGATGAAACCTCAAACAGGAAATGAGCTGAATTTTTGAGGCTCTGTTTTCCATCGTCTCCTTATATGGCTGTGAATGTGCCATAAACGAGCCTAAGCTCTCTGCCATTCGTCCAAGGTGTCTGCAGCATTGTGACGTATTTGTAGGCATATCATTGGAAGATTGGCCATAAGAGACTACATTTGCCAGGGGTCCGCCCGGTGTCCTTTGTCTAAATTGGTGGGTAATCTTCAGCTGCAGGAATTTTCCCATGGGATTCAGAGGGGAAAGCACACTTCCACGAACGATATATCATCGAAGAGATATGTGAAAAACACGTTGAGGATTGATTCTAAACAACGTTTACCATGTTTCAGTCGATATTATGGAGTTAATTTGGAAAAAAGTTTGGCATTTTGACGAATGAATTTTCGTTTTTTTTTGGTAGCCAAACATGATGCAGTAAACGGACCGATTTCTCCTGCACAAATAATCTTTCAGGAAAAACTGAACATTTGCTATCTAACTGAGAGTCTCCTCATTGAAAACATCCGAAGTTCTTCAAAGGTAAATGATTTTATTTGAATGGTTTTCTGTTTTTTGTGAAAATGTTGCCCGCTAAATGCTAATGCTAGCTATCAATAACTATCAATACTGTTACACAAATGCTTTTTTTGCTATGGTTGAGAAGCATATTTTTGAAAATCTGAGATGAGTGTTGTTAACAAAAGGCTAAGCTTGAGAGCTAGCATATTGATTTCATTTCATTTGCAATTTTCATGAATAGTTAACGTTGTGTTATGCTAATGAGCTTGCGGATAGATTTACACAATCCCGGATCTGGGATGGCTCGACGCAAGAAGTTAAATTACTTGTTGGTTATTACTGCATTGTCGGAACTAGAAGCACAAGCATTTCGCTACACTCGCATTAACATCTGCTAACCATGTGTATGTGACAAATAAAATTTGATTTGATTTGGTCACCTTTCTCAGGATCAGCTCTCACACACCGAGGAAGAAGGACCTTGCTGTTTGTCTGGACATCCTTTTTGGGTTTAGAGTTTATAAGAATGTAAATACCTTTGCAAATAAAGCACTAAATATGAATCAGGAGAGGGCAGTCACTTGAAAAGCTGATAAAGTAATAACGTTTTGTCAATCCGCATTTCATGCCTTCAGTTAACAAGACCGGACACATTCATGGATATGTCTGCTTTTTGTCTAACTGCCCAACCAGGATATGAATGCACACACGGGAAGTGTTTTCACCTATTGAGAGACATTGTTACACTGTTAATACATGGTGTACGAGGGGAGATGTGTGCATTAGACATTACATTAATTACCACACTTCTACTACATTTGTATACTCACATCCTTGGTCTCAATTTCTGCTGCCATCTCCGTTTCTGCTTCTAGCTGGGCAAACCTTGTGTCTATATATGGATCTGTTGAGCTGAAAAATAAAAAGAGACACACATAGCACTTGCATGGTTATGATTCGAAAGTGTGAAAGACTTTTTCATGACCCATGTTTGACATCAGTGACATTAAGACCACATTTATCGTTTGCAAACTCCCCTCCCTGGTCAGTGATGATGTGGTTGACAAGTCCAAAATCAAAAAGTTTGTTGATGACTTTTGAAGCGATCGCTGTTCCTGATTTACCCCCCAAGGATTCAGCAATTACCCATTTGCTGAAGAGGTCAGTATTGGTTAGGGCGTATTGTTTACCAGACGCTGTTCTCTTCTCAATGAGGGCCAATGAGATCGATGCCCAGGACAGACAATAACTGTCTAACTTTGATAGGAAGCGTCATAGCCTAGCATTTGGTTTGGTACAGCGGCGGTTAATATAAGCCTCGCTGTGTGCCTAACCGACCGATGCAACATGTTGCAGTTTTGTTGTTTGTCACCTCCTCCTGCCATGCATATTATTACAATGGATATATCCAAATAATTGGCAATAGAAACTAAGGTAAAACAAATGAAAATGCACATAGTTTGCTGACATTTCAGCTGCTTGATGTGATTGCTGTAACGCTGAATTGCCACGATACGGATTGAATTGGTTAGCTAGCAAAGCAGAAGTAATGTCAGTCACAAAGTTAGCACTTACCTAGTAGATAGTTTCTTCCTGCAGATGTTTCCAGGTACTGTTTAGAGATAACTGTCTTGAACAAATACATGCACTATCAATCGAAAAAGTAGTGCCAAGACCTTGCAATCGCATACAAAACTCCTCACATAAACCCTCAGCACTTTGAAGCTTGAATCCGGATTGGCAGACGTAGCAAATGCACGCACCCACAGAAAAGATTTTAGCGGTCAAGGGAAGGTGTGAGAGAGAGACATCTGCAGAAGCTCAGCCATCCACACAAAGAGACGCGCGTGCTGTGAGAAATTTTACATGACGTCACGATCAGAACGACACTTAAACAAAGCTTAAAGAGAGGGTAAAGAGCTTCAACCTCCTTGGGTTCGACAGCTCTTTGTTTGAGTCCAAGGCCACTGTCCTTGATGCCCTGATGGACAGAGGTGAAGCTCCGGATGGCCAACCTACCAGTGATCCCAGACTCTCAGCACGCTTATAGGTAAGGGCACTCAACATGTACTGCGCTGATACAAATGACTGATGATTGGTTGAAATAAATTGATATTAAGATGATTGTGGGAACTGTGCTGTTAGATTTCCGTGTAGCCTTTGATAGTATTGACCATAACATGATGTATAGGGAAAACTTGCGTTATGGCTTTTCAACCATATTGTGGATTCTGAGCTATCGATCTAATAGGTTTTCTTTCATGAACGCTTCTCTAATGTCAAAGTGTGGTGTACCGCAGGGTAGTTATTTAGGCCCTCTCTTTTCTATTTTTTACAAATGACCTGCCACTGGCATTAAACAAAGCATGTTTTTCCATGTCAGTTGATGATTCAACCATATACGCATCAGCAACCACAGCTAATGATGTCACTGAAACCCTTAACAAATAGTTGCAGACAGTTTTGGAATAGGTGGTCAGAAATAAATACAAAATGCAACAATTTCAATGATTTTACTGAGTTACAGTTCATATAAGGAATTCAGTCAATTGAAATAAATTAATTGGGCACTAATCTATGTATTTCGCAGGAATGTGAATACAGATATGCATCTGTTGGTTACAGATAACATCAAATAAAAATGTAGAGGTTTGTGGCTAGTGGAATGTTATTCCCGCTCCTCTTTAATGGCTGTGCGAAGTTGCTGGATATTGTTGTGAAATGGATCATGCTGTCATATCTGTCGATCCAGAGCATCCCAAACATGCTCAGTGGGTGACATGTGTGAGTATGCAGGCCATGGAAGAACTGTGACATTATCAGCATCCATGAATTGTGTACAGATCCTTAAAACATGGGACTGTGCACTATCATGCTGAAACATGGGGTGATGGTGACGGATTAATGGAATGACAATGGGACTCAATATCTCCTAATGGTATCTCTGTGTTTTCAAATTGCGATTGATAAAATGCACTTGTGTGTGTTATACTTAGCTTATGCCTGCCCATATCATGACCCCACCGCCACCATGGGAGATTCTGTTCACAACGTTGACATCAGCAAACCGCTCGCCCACACAACGCCATACAGGTCTGTGGTTGTGAAGTCGGTTGAACGTACTGCCAAATTCTCTAAAACGATGTTGGAGGTGGCTTATGCTAGAGAAATGTATATAAAATTATCTGGCAACAGCTCTGGTGGACATTCCTGCAGTCAGCATTCCAATTGCACAATCCCTCAAAACTTGAGACAACTTGACATTGTGTGGTGTGACAAAACTGCACATTTTAGAGTGGCCTTTTATTGTTCCCAGCATAAGGTGCACCCGTGTAATGATCATGCTGTTTAATTAGCTTCTTTATATGCCACTACTGTCATGTGGATGGATTATCTTGGTAAAGGAGAAATGCTCACTAACAGCAATATAAACAAATTTGTGCAACACATTTTTGGGGCATATGGAACATTTCTGTGATCTTTTATTTCAGCTCACACACAACACACTTACCCCAACAGACATGCCACCAGGGGTCTTTTCACAGTCCCCAGGTCCAGAACAAGGAAGCGTACAGTATTATACAGAACCATGAGTGCATGGAACTTCCTTCCATCTTATATAGCGCAAGTGAACAGCAAACCTTTTTTAAGAAAACAAATAAAGCAACACCTCACAGCACAATGCCTCTCCCTCATGTGACCTACTTGTTGTGTTTATGTACTGACATGTATGTGTAAGTGATAGATGAACACATACACATACATACATAGGTCTACACGGGCTAAACTGGTTCTTTGTATGGCTTAGAGTGCGTCTCAAACAATCACAATGCTTGTTTTGACCAACCCATTGTAGAATACACAAAACCACCTCAGCCTTAAGTATTCTGATTTAAGAATAAGATTTATTCGTTCAGAAAAACTTTGACTTCTAAGACACACATGTCTCTCCAAAATAAACAACTAGTAGAGTGTGTGAGAGTGGGGATACAGCCTGCGCTCCGTATTCGTATGCCATGCAGGGTTTGCTCTGTGTGGTTGGTGTGGTGGGTTTCTGAAAATGAGTGGCGTGTAAAAGAGAAGCATCCATGTTCCCCTGAGGTGTTGGGTATAGTTTCTCATCTGTCTGCTGCCACCACATCAGAAGCCACCTGTCACCAGCAGCACACGGAGGTCTGGCTTACAGGATATGTGTCAGTGTGACATTCAATGAGTACTTGACTTATGGTTATGATTTTGGATATGATTGTAGAATACAGTATGTTGAAAAAACAACTTAATGATGCTGCTCATGGATATTGACATATAAATTGGACATTTAGTTGAAAATATTAAAATGCATTCAATGTGTTACTCTTGGCGTTAGGCTCTGCTCCTTCGGGGTAGCTCATTGCCAGAGCATGCATAATGATAACATAATAATAACAATAATAAAGAGTGAAAAAGGTATGCCATACCAATCCCCTTGACTGGAACAAAAGCAGTGCCCAAACAGGTGGAGTCTGGGGTGGGTGATCAGAAAGCAGACATGCAGGGCGAGTACCGCATGTTACAGCATAGCATGTCACCAAGAACACCAGTGTATAGCTTGCACGCAGCAGCCATCATGGAATGAGTGTGCATTACCTGTTTGACTAAACAGACTGCCATATTACAGTAGAGTGAATCTAATTGGTTCAAGATTAGCTGATACAAATACTCTGGTTTCCTGTTTGTTGGCAATGACAGAGGTCAAACGTTTTCTGTAAGTCTTCACAAGGTTTTCACACACTGTTGCTGGTATTTTGGCCCATTCCTCCATGGAGATCTCCTCTAGAGCAGTGATGTTTTGGGGCTGTTGCCAAAATACCAGCAACAGTGTGTGAAAACCTTGTGAAGACTTACAGAAAATGTTTGACCTCTGTCATTGCCAACAAAAGGTATATAACAAAGTATTGAGAAACTTTTGTTATTGACCAAATACTTATTTTCCACCATAATTTGCAAATAAATAAATTTAAAATCCTACAATGTGATTTTCTGGATTTTTTTTCTCATTTTGTCTGTCATAGTTGAAGTGTACCTATGATGAAAATTACAGGCCTCTCTCATATTTTTAAGTGGGAGAACTTGCACAATTGGTGGCTGACTAAATACTTTTTTGCCCCACTGTACTTGCGTACTATTGTTTGTACAGATGAACCTGGTACCTTCAGGTGTTTGGAAATTGCTCCCAAGGATGAACCAGACTTGTGGATGTCTACAATTTGTTTTCTGAGGTCTTGGCTGATTTCTTCTGATTTTCCCATGATGTCAAGCAAAGAGACACTGAGTTTGAAGGTAGGCCTTGAAATACATCGACAGGTACACCTCCAATTGACTCAAATGATGTCAATTAGCCTATCAGAAGCTTCTATAGCCATGACATTTTCTGGAATTTTCCAAGCTGTTTAAAGGCACAGTCAACTAAGTGTATGTAAACTTCTGACCCACTGGAATTGTGATACAGTGAATTATATGTGAAATAATATGTCTGTAAACAATTGTTGGAAAAATTAATTGTGTCATGCACAAAGTAGATGTCCTAACCGACTTGCCAAAACTATCGTTTGTTAACAAGAAATCTGTGGAGTGGTTGAAAAATGAGTTTTAATCATTCCAACATAAGTGTATGTAAACTGTTTCTCACCCCAAATCATATTTTACACGTGAACTGGTATTCAAAGTGGAAATAATTTTTAGGAAGTTGAAACTGACTCGTAGGCTTATATCCCGATGTACCTGATGAAGTTTAGGCAGCTAAAATAGTTGTACCTGTGATCAAATATAATAAAGGTTTTAACAAACTGTTCTCATTTTAACGTTGAAGCTCTTCTGACTGTGTGGCAGACCCCATGCACTGGAACAGCTTCCTGAGTGGTCCAGTGACAGTGACCTAAAAACATTACTCACCACAGCACTGTTTCAAACTAAAAACCAATGTAAAACTTATGACCTGATGTATTGAAAAAAAGGTATAGGTAGGCCTCCATCGCTATCAATTTTACACCTTATGGACTAAAACAGGGATATTCAACTGGCGGCCCAAAATTTGACATTTAGTGCCAAAGTGAAAAGCACTATAGTTGTCTTATTTATTGAGAAAAATAAATAAATAAATGGTGAGCGAGCGTTGAGCCTTTACTTTTATTTGTGTGTGTGCGTCACATGTGGAAAATGTCCAATGTTTCAATTCTGAGAAAGTAAAGAAGCAATACTCAGAAAAAAACATTTGAAGAAGCTACTTAGTGGTCCTACTTCCTCCTTTGGAAGACACAGAATAGGGGTATGATTCTACCTGTGTGTCAGGTAGAGAAGTGTGATTCCTGGTCATGTCTTCATAGACACTGTCAGGAATGACCTGGGGTGTGGATCCTCCCTGGTTACGGCACCTCTTCACCTGTGAAACAGGAATGTTGCTTCATTCATATATTATGCGCTACAAGCAATCAAATTGTCTTATTCAACCACTTTTTAATTATTCTTGGACATTGATTTAAAAAATGATGCACCTGAATTGCCCTTTGTCCATTTCAGTCACTACAATGACTGGCATTGAAAGGACATTGTGTTTTGACAGAGTTTAGAACAAAATATAAATCTGCACACTAGTGTTATGCTCTGAACATGTTTAGCAGGACGAGGACAACTTTTTGATAAAGGACAACGTTTTGACAGATACACGTGATTGACCCATCACCAAGGCAACCTTCAGCACACTCACCAGTGGAGCAACCCAGATGAGGAAGATGACACACAGCAGGATGGTCAAGATGCTAATGATGATGATGTTTACCACGCCAGATGGGCACGGCTTCTCATTGGCTGGGTGAAAGGGGGTCAGCGTTACTGCAGTAGCTGTAGGACATGGCAGCTGTAAGACATTGTCTATGGAAGACATCACCAAATGGGAAAATCTAATCAGTATGCTGCAGCACTCACACAAAATAACTATCAGAGACAGACTTTTACAAAAGAAAAGCCACTGAAGAACAGTGTTTCTCAACTTGTTTGTATCAGGACCAGCAGGCTATAATGAAACTAACCCTCGAGAGCTGACTAAATAAGTCTGGAACACCAGCCTGTCTATGAACCACAGATTGAGAAACACTAGTCTGGGTTCTAGATTACACACATTCTTTCTACATGTGAAATTGATTGTTCATTCATGAGAAGAGAAACATATCACATCGCCTAGAGCCCTCAAACTCAACTCTGGACCTCGAAGCAACTCCTTATTTTCACTGTTCCCCTCTAATCAGGGACTGATGTAGACCTGGGACACCAGGTGTGTGCAATTCATTATCAGCTAGAACAGAAAACCAGACGGCTCTGGACCTCGTAGGGTCAGAGTTGAATACCCCTGCCCTAGAGTGTAAACACACACCTACCATTCACCACCACCAGAGTGGAGCCTTTGCCTTGGATGATAAAATTATTGAACGTGGATTTGTTGACATTTGTGTAAACACACCAGTAGACCCCTGTGTCCTCTATGGTCAGGTTACTGACGGTGATGGTCAGTTGGTCCACAGGTCCCTCAGTCTTCACTCTGTCCCAGTAGCCTTTCCTGAGGGTCAACTTGGAGTCACGCTGGTGGTAAAACAACACCTCTCTGTCCCTGTCCAGCCCAACATACAGGTACATTCCATCCTGGTCTTTTAGAGTGGTGGAGCACTTCATGGTAAACTTCTCCCCTGTCTTCACCCAGAGAATGGCTTCTATAGAAAAGAGGTGAATGAAAAGATAAACCATGATTTGGAGAATTTGTGTAATACATAGATAAACATGTTTCTACAATAAAAACGTCAGAGTGGAAATTCAAAGGCAGAACCAGTTTCCCCCCCAGAAAGGGTTAAACACCAAAAACTCAACTTGTATTTTTTCTACATACATTTGTTTTCAGGTAGGGCACTATACACTACTGTGTCATTTTAGTCTCAAAATGTTTAATACCCATCTGAAAAAACAGGTGCAAACTGCATCTAGTGTAAACTTTGCTCCTG
Organism: Oncorhynchus nerka; assembly: GCF_034236695.1. Classification (NCBI taxonomy): domain Eukaryota; kingdom Metazoa; phylum Chordata; class Actinopteri; order Salmoniformes; family Salmonidae; genus Oncorhynchus; species Oncorhynchus nerka. The sequence goes on along the minus strand of NC_088416.1, from coordinate 6,086,791 downwards.
GTGCAAAAAGGCTTAACAGAGCCCAAACTGGTGACTCTAAATTCAATGTTGGGAGAAGAAAAAAGTTTGTCTTATTACCTGTTGCTGTGGTTGATGTGCTGAGAGAGAAAACGATCGACAGCAGACACCAGTGCAGTAACATCTCCATCACTTAAGCCCTGGTTACTGCTGTCTCTCTGTCGGTCTGACTTTTAAAGACAGAGGAAGTGGCGTCAATGTCATCAAAGCCCCTTCTCAACCACCACTCCCTCCTCAACCATCAGTATTGAACATTATACACCATCTAAACAACAACCCTTAATTGAATTCTCTTTTTGAGATATGTGTAGTCATCTTATCATAGCGTCAATGGGTGTATTGTAGCCTACTAAAGTACTGCACTTTGTCTGGGGAAATGATTCAAATTGAACTCATTCTGTCTTTCATCAGGGTACCATTTCCTGTACTATCACCATATGACCCCTGGATCATTTTCACTTTTCAATGCTAACTTTATTTATCTTTTTGCTGTTACATTACCCAACTTGACACACAACAACACACACATCACAGGCTGGGGGCAGACAGGAGATCTGGGGTAAACGCGCCTTGCTGAAGAGCACAACAGTGGAAAGTAGCTGATGGGATATTGAAGCCAGCAAGCCTCTGGCTGCCAGTTCTCTCAGTTATTGAGGAGAGACTGCCGTCTAGTGTCAAGCTAGAACAAAACAGGCAGAAAGAAAAAGGTTTTATGCCATTCCCCAGAAGAGTCTATTCATATGTTTATTAACAAGTAATCAATTAGATTTGAACTAACAAGACTGTTGTTCTACTGTGATAAATACAATTATAAAAGGCTAACTGAAAAAGTACAACAGAAGGAAGAGACGGCTATAAATCCTATAAGTTCAATGGCATACATATTGTAATTATGTAAATAATCAAAACATAATAGAAACATGAAATCTGAATACTACATTTAGCTTAGTAACATAACCCTACATAAACCTTTGGGGTTTTTTCTCCCTCGAAATATGTAACCTGTTTGCCTGACGACTCAAACTGAATTATTCCGCTGCTGTATCATTCGCTACGTACTTCAGTCTGAGACTGCCATCATTGAAGTCATTTGTGATGACATCAAAATGAGAGGTGTTGTACCAAACAAAGTCATCAGCGATAGGATCATCTCTAACCAATCAGAGCATCAAAGCCAATGATGAATTTTCAAAACGGTGCTTTACTCACCTGTTCTGGCTCTGGCCCAACCCATCGGTTTGTAGGACCTGTCAGATGGTCTAGAATGGATTTCCATTCTAGAATTCATCGGGGGGGTTACTCAGATCCAGATTCATTGCGGAGAAGACACTAGCGTCAGTGGGCGTGGTGTAGCGTTTGGATGGAGCAAGGAGTTTGGGTAGCCAGGCGAGCAACATGTAGGGTGTGTGTGGATTGTTTAGACCTGCAGACAGAACAGGTCTCATGGCATCCACTTTGTTCATCCTTTTTTTTAACGCAAAACCAAACGGAACACAACAAGAGCTGATAATGCTACTGAACAGACATGAACCATATGCCTGTAGTGTTAAGAGTCCTGATACATATTGAGCCAAAGCATCCCAGTTTCTGTTCCGAGAGCATCGTCTCTTTAGCAGTAGCACAATCAGGATTCCACAGAATAGAAGATGACAGCACACAGCAGGGTGGTGGAGACGCTGGTGATGATGCTGACCCTCGTAGAGGGTAGCGGGAGATGGGCACGGCTTCTTGACGGCTGGATGAAAGGGGGTCAGAGTTACCGCAGTAGCTGGAGGACATGGAAGCTGTAGAGAGATATCAACGATGGGGAAAATCCGATCAATGCGCATTGGCACTCATACAAGATAACTATCGGACACACAATTGTCCCAAAAATAACCGCTAAAGAACAGTATTTCTTAACTGTTTTTTATCCAGGTTGTTTATTTGAAACTCTTGGAAAACAGAAAGGAAAACTTCGGACACTGCTGCTCATGCTCCCAGGTAATGTTTATTTATAACAACGTTTCGACCCTTAGGTTTTCATCAGACATTCATATTCCAGATGGGGGTGGAAGGTCCTATATATAGGGGCAGTACTCAGTGACATCACTTCCTGAAACAGGAGGTAAAAATGTGGGATTCTGGCTCCGACAGAGATGGCCGCCTCGCTTCGCGTTCCTAGGAAACTATGCAGTATTTTGTTTTTTTACGTGTTATTTCTTACATTGGTACCCCAAGTAATCTTAGGTTTCATTACATACAGTCGGGAGGAACTACTGAATATAAGAGCAACGTCAACTCACCATCATTACGACCAGGAATATGACTTTCGCGAAGCGGATCCTGTGTTCTGCCTTCCACCCAGGACAACGGAATGGATCCCAGCCTGCGACCCAAAACAACAACGTCATAAAAGAGGCAAACGAAGCGGTCTTCTGGTCAGACTCGGGAGAAGGGCACATCGCGCACCACTCCCTAGCATACCACTCGTCAATGTCCAGTCTCTTGACAACAAGGTTGATGAAATCCGAGCAAGGGTAGCATTCCAGAGAGACATCAGAGACTGTAACGTTCTTTGCTTCACGGAAACATGGCTCATAACGGAGTCGGTGCAGCCAGCTTTTTTCTTCACACATCGCGCCGACAGGGGGGGGGGGTATGCTTTTTGATTAACGAGACGTTGTGTGATCATAACAACATACAGGAACTCAAGTCCTTCTGTTCACCTGACTTAGAATTCCTCACAATCAAATGCATTATCTACCAAGGGAATTCTCTTCGATTATAATCACAGCCGTTTATATTCACCCCCAAGCAGACACATCGATGGCCCTGAACAAACTTTATTTGACTCTTTGCAAACTGGAAACCACATATCCTGAGGTTGCATTCATTGTAGCTGGGGATTTTAACAAGGCTAATCTGAAAACAAGACTCCCTAAATTGTATCAGCACATCGATTGCGCAACCAGGGCTGGAAAAACCTTGGATCATTGCTATTCTAACTTCCTCAACGCATATAAGGCCCTCCCCTGCCCTCCTTTCGGAAAAGCTGACCACGACTCCATTTTGTTGCTCCCTGCCTACAGACAGAAACTAAAACAAGAATCTCCCGGGCTCAGGTCTGTTCAACGCTGGTCCGACCAATCTGATTCCACGCTTCAAGACTGCTTCAATCACGTGGACTGGGATATGTTCCGCATTGCGTCCATCCTCCCCTCCTGCGTCCATCCATAGTTTCCTAGGAACGCGAAGCGAGGCGGCCATCTCTGTCGGCGCCGGACGTTATTTTAAAGAATGCTTAAATTCACACAGGACACTGAATAAGAAAGGAGAAATACTCCAGATATGACAGACTGACCCTAGCCCCTCGACACATAAACTACTGCAGCATGAATCCTGAAGGCTGAGACAGGAGGGGTCGGGAGACACTGTGGCCCCATCCGACGATACCCCTGGACAGGGCCAAACAGGCAGGATATAAACCCACCCCCTTTGCCAAAGCACAGCCCCCACATCACTAGAGGGATATCTTCAACCACCAACTTAACATCCTGAGACAAGGCCGAGTATAGCCCACAAAGATCTCCACCACGGCACAACTCAAGAGGGGGGGGGGGCAACCCAGACAGGAATATCACGTCAGTGACTCAACCCACTCAAGTGACGCACCCCTCCTAAGGACGGCATGAAAGGGCACCAGTAAGCCAGTGACTCAGCCCCTGTAATAGGGTTAGAGGCAGAAAATCCCAGTGGAGAGAGGGGAACCGGCCAGGCATAAACAGCAAGGGCGCCTTTCCGAGAGACGGCTCCAGTGCCTTTCCGTTCACCTTTACACTCCTCGGCCAGACTACACTCCATCATAGGACCTACTGAAGAGATGAGTCTTTAATAAAGACTTAAAGGTTGAGACCGAGTCTGCGGCTCTCACATGGGTAGGCAGACCATCCCATAAAAATTGAGCTCTATAGGAGAAAGCCCTGCCTCCAGCTGTTTGCTTAGAAATTCTAGGGATAATAAGGAGGCCTGCGTCTTGTGACCGTAGCGTACGTGTAGGTACAGTGGGGAGAACAAGTATTTGATAACCTGCTAAATTGGCAGTGTTTCCTACTTACAAAGCATGTAGAGGTCTGTCATTTTTATCATAGGTACACTTCAACTGTGAGAGACGGAATCTAAGACAAAAATCCAGAAAATCACATTGTATAATTTTTAAATAATTAATTTGCATTTTATTGCATGACATAAGTATTTGATCAACCAGTAAGAATTCCGGCTCTCACAGACCTGTTAGTTTTTCTTTAAGGATCCCTCCTGTTCTCCACTCATTACCTGTATTAACTGCACCTGTTTGAACTCGTTACCTGTATTAAAGACACCTGTCCACACACTCAATCAAACAGACTCCAACCTCTCCACAATGGCCAAGACCAGAGAGGGTGTAAGGACATCAGGGATAAAATTGTAGATCTGCACAAGGCTGGGATGGGCTACAGGACAATAGGCAAGCAGCTTGGTGAGAAGGCAACAACTGTTGGTGTGACAGGTTAAAGGACATATTCATAGCCTGTTATACATTGAAAAGTATTAGTAAGTTCATAGTATGTGAGGATCTTAAAACATCTAAGGTTAAAATATGCATTCAGTATTAGTTGATAGAGATTGATAACATTCATATAATTGTGTTAAAGTTCAAATCTGTCAAAGGGTACGAATTGTGAGAGTAATGTGTAAACGTTATATTGATTACTTTATTTTGTGGTGCCTAAAAGTGTTAATCTGTGATCTACGAAATGCTTTTAATCTATGAGCCGGAGATCGATTGCTCTGGTCTCCACCCATATTCCTGGGGAAATTCGCAGTCTTTTTCTCATTGAACTAAATGTTGACTTGAGAATACAACACCGTATCACTCTCGTGATTATTTCTCCCCTGTTTTCAGGTATTTTATTGATGATAAAAATAGTAATTTAAATGTTATAACTAGCGAACATGTCAAGAGTGTTTAAGGTGTGTTTTAGTAACGTCTTGAGGAAGTTAGAGTTAAGTTTGAAGAGAGTAATATTAGCCCTGCTCGGTTGAAGTGAAGGATAGCATCGTACTGAGAGTAGCTGCCGTTTTATGTCGATTGTGAATGAACGTGCGTGTTGTTAATAAGATATTTTGCTGTGTTATTTGTATAATGAGTTTTCTGTTATGTAATGTGTTACTTTTGTGAAATGATTAAACTAAATGTTGACTTGAGAATACAACACCGTATCACTCTCGTGATTATTTCTCCCCTGTTTTCAGGGGCGTAACATTTTTGGAGGCACCGCTGAGATTGCTGCTCAGATGTCCAGTTTCCACACCCTGGTCGCTGAATTCCGAGCCAGCTAAATCTCCACATAACAACTCAGGCAGGCTGCAGTGAGGAAAGTGTTGCTGTTCGAGGGAAGTTGGAAGTTAGTGGTTAAGTACGTGTCAACTGAGGCCATTGATCGACCATCAGAGACAGTAAGGACCATCTAATTCAGAGTCAACTCCTGCACAGTAAAAGTTCCTCCTGTTCTGTCAACATGACAAGCGCCTTGGAAGAACTACAGGAAGACGTAGTAGGAGAATTACACACCCTGACTAAAGACAAATTACTAGAGATATGTGATTTCCTTGAAATATCAGGCGAACAGAGAAGAGATGTTAAAGATAAATCCCGCATATCATTAATGACTCGCATTATGATGTTCCTTGGAAGAGAGGAAGTCACAGAGTTAGAAGATGGCGGCATGTCGGAATTGTTGCTACTTAAAGACGAAATGACAGAGATGATCAGTGGCAGAGATAACAAAACAGGGCAAATTGACCATGATATTGAACCAGCTGGAACACATCACAGAATAGAGGAACTGAGAACTGTAACCCCACAACAAGGGGCGGGAACTGAGCAGATTACTGCAGCCAAAGTCAGTGATTCTCTGCGTCAGCCCCAACACCATGCCAATCTTCAGGGGAGCGTGCCGCTCTCACCCAATGCACAGCCCAGCTCATACTGGCGCAAAGAGTTTAAAATTTCTGGTCAGATAGGTGAACCGGGCCAAAAAGAAAAACAGATTTTTTCCAGCCTTGCCCATCAGATTAAAAATGGACTTAACAGAGGATATCCTGAGGTAGAAATAGTAGACGCAGTAGTCAGGGCTATTTCTCCAGGCTCACAGCTACGCAGCTACTTGGAAGGTAAACCCCAGCTAACTCTTCCCACACTTAGATGTATCCTGCGTTCCCACTTCCAAGAGAAGAGTGCAACAGAGCTTTACAAACAGCTAGCTTCAGAAGCACAGCATAGCAAGGAGACCCCTCAAAGCTTCCTGATGCGCGTTTTAGATTTGAGGCAAAAAGTACTGTTTGCATCCCAGGAGTCAGAATCAGGGCTTAAGTATGACCCTGCTCTAGTCCAGAGCATGTGTTTACACACAGTCCTTACGGGTCTCCAGAGTGACAGTATCAGGATAGACATGCAGCCTCTCCTGCTAGAGAGCGAAACATCAGATGAGGTTTTGCTAGAGAAGCTTAACATTGCTTGTGCTAATGAGAGAGAAAGACGAAACAAAAAGCGGTTTAATGCCCCACAGCCTGCTACAACTGTAAGTGTAGTCCAGTTAGAGGATATGCCATCTGCAAAGTGTCCTGTGAAGGAAGCCAAAGCTACGATACCCGCAGAACTGTTAACAGAGTTAGCTGAACTTAAGACAGGTGTAGCTTCTCTAAAAGGTCTCAGTGCAGAGATTGCTCAGATTAAGGAGACATTACAGCAGCCTATGTTTCAGTCACAGCCTTGTGCCTATGCCCCACCCCCAGTTAGGAGGCCAGATAGGGACCCCCAGCCACCTGTTTCCCAGCAGCAGTATTACAGCAACTACAGTCGGTCCCAAGCACTTGACCCTGCACAGCATCAATATGCACCTAACCGGTATACCAACCACTCTGCTCAAGCTCCAAGGAGGTGTTTTGTCTGCCAGCAGGCCAGAACAGATGCACGCTGCACACACTGCTTCCGATGTGGGAGTGGAGAACATTTTCAAGCTGGATGTAAAATCCGGGAGCCAGACCATCAAGGGAGGCCCCTTTAAACGGAAACGGGTTACCGCTGAGGGACGAGTGTTAACCGTAGCTACCAAAAAGTCCCAGAAATGTGCAAATTGTGCCAGAGAAGAGTCATTTGAGAACCTGAAACAATGTTCATCATGTAAAGAGACACTGTACTGTTCCAAAGTATGTCAAAACCAACATTGGACTAAACATAAGGAAAAATGCACTCACCTGAAAAGTGACTCTACCAGTGAAAGGTTTTCCTGCACAGAGGAAAATGCCCACTCCTTACCATCCCTAGCTCAAGGTTGCCACCCCGTAAGGTCACCTCGCTAGTCGGCAGACAGTGCCTTATTGAGTGTCACCTGAATCGCCACCACCTCCAAGCTTTATGGGACACAGGCTCTCAGGTATCGGTCATTGATGAACGATGGAAAGAGGAATCTCTCCCAAACGCAAGGCTGAGAGATGTTTCAGAAATCCTGGACTCACCTGATGATCTAAGGTTGACTGCAGCAAATGGGACTGAAATGCCGTACCTGGGATGGATTGAAACAACTTTTCGTCTAGCCTCTGAAACTGACCAAACAAAGGAACTGATCATCCCAGTGCTGGTAATGAAAGGCTGTCACCTATCTCATCCCATCATAGGTTTCAATGTTATCGAGCACATCTTGACAATGACCGAAAAGACTAAACGATACAGTACAGTAAAAACAGCTTTCCCAAGCCTCAAAAGAAACAAGGTGAGAGCTTTTATACAGGCTGTTAGCGCAGAACAGACAGATGAATACGCAGTGAAAACCAAGAAAGAGAAGGTTGCTGTACCAAAACACAGTAGCATTCAGATTGAGTGCCGTGTAGCTTCCCAGCCTTTCAAAGATGACATGACAATGCTTTTCCAGCCAGACCTGAACCCGCAGTGGCCAGATGACCTTGAGTTCTTTGACACACTAGTCAGAGTCAGTAAAGGTGTTTTTCCAGTTATCCTGCTTGATGTCTCTAACCCCACTGACCACGACATTGCCCTGCTAGGACGCACAATCATCGGTACAGTACAAACCATTATGACTGTGTTACCTGCCCAAGTCTTTGAAAAAACTGTCACCTCAGCCACAGTGAATCACACCAGCGTTCGAACCCCATGTACTGCTACTGAACAGTGGGATCCACCAGTAGATTTAACTCACCTAACCGAAGAACAGAGAGAGGTTGTTAGGCAAATGCTTAGAGAAGAGTGTCACTCCTTCTCCAGATCAGACAATGACATTGGCTGCATTGAACGATTGAAAATGACTATTTCTCTAAAGGACTCTGAACCAGTAAAGCGCACATACATGTCAGTGCCCAGGCCACTGTATCAGGAGATGAAGGGTTACATTTATGACCTCATAGTCCAGGGCTGGGTTAGGAAGTCAAACTCTTCATATTCCTCACCTGTCGTGTGCGTTCGTAAGAAGGACGGGACCCTCCGGTTGTGTATAGATTACAGAGATCTGAACAGAAAGACACATCCCGACCGCCAGCCCATCCCTCGGGTCCAAGACATCATGGACAGTTTAGGTGGTAATTCCTGGTTCTCCCTCTTAGATCAGGGGAAAGCGTATCACCAGGGGTTCATCTCTGAAGAAAGCAGACCACTGACAGCATTTGTGACACCGTGGGGACTCTATGAGTGGATACGTATGCCATTCGGCCTCATGAACGCTCCTGCAGCTTTTCAGCGGTGTATGGAGGAGTGTTTGGAAGGGCTCCGGGATAACATCTGCATTCCTTATCTGGACGACACGCTAGTTTTCAGTAAAACATTCAACAGCCATGTGAATGATGTGCGAAAAGTTTTGCAGCGTCTCAGAGAGTATGGCATTAAACTCAAACCAAGTAAGTGTGATCTCTTTAAACCCCAGGTCCGTTATTTGGGCAGAATAGTGTCTGCAGAGGGCAGCCGAGTTGACCCAGCCGATTTTGAAGCAGTAAGAGCATTGAAAGAAATCAGACCAGAGACTGTGGGCCAGCTCAGAAAAATGCTTGGTTTACTCACTTACTACAGACAGTACATCAAAGACTTTTCTAGGAGTGCCAGCTGCCTGTATGACCTCCTGAAAGCAGATTCAGAGAAATTACCTGACCACCCACGGAAAACAAAAACAAAGAAAGTAAGTCATGTGGTGCCCTCAAACAAGCCAATCCTGTGGACTGACCAGCATCAACAGGCACTTGAACAGCTGATTGAGTGTTTGCTTCACCCACCAGTTTTAGGTTTCCCTGATTTCACTCAGCCATTTGTTGTACACACTGATGCGTCACACCAAGGCTTGGGAGCAGTTCTTTATCAAAAGCAAGAGGGGAAGCTTAGGGTCATTGCTTATGGCTCTCGAACCTTAACAGCAGCTGAGAAGAACTATCACTACCACTCGAGCAAGCTAGAATTTCTAGCTCTAAAATGGGCAATCACTGATAAGTTCCATGACTATTTGTACTATGCTCCCACCTTCACTGTATACAGCGATAACAACCCGCTCTGCTACATTCTGTCTACTGCAAAACTGAACGCAACCACTTCCAGGTGGGTTGCAGACTTGGCTGATTTCCACTTTACAATAAAGTACAGGCCAGGCAGAGAGAACGGTGATGCAGATGCTTTGTCAAGGATGCCACTGGATGTAGAGTCACTGATGAGAGAATGTTCTGAGGAGCTTCCACCAGACACCATCGCCGCCACGATACAAGCAGTTGAGGTACAGAAAGAGGCTGTTGTACCTTGGTCATTTTCAGCTGCATCTATGTCAGTATCAGCTGAAGGTGAGACAACCACTGCAACAACCAGCTCGATCCCAAAAGATGGGATTAGAGAAGCACAAGAATCTGATCCAGTCATCCGTCCTGTGCTCAATTTCAAACTGTCGGGTTCCAAACCGCCAGTTAAAGAGCAAAAGAAATTCAGTCCAAAGACAAAATGCCTATTCAGAGAATGGGACAAATTGACAATAGACAGTGATGGCATTTTGTACAGAATCACTACAGCCCACAAGCAGTTAGTTCTACCAGAGCAGTACAAAGGTAAAGTGATGGAAGAGTTGCACAATAACATGGGACACCAAGGTACTGACCGCACTGTATCACTAGTACGTGACCGCTTCTTCTGGCCATATATGCAATCTGACATCGAGCACTATGTGACTAAAACTTGTAGCTGTGTCAAGCAGAAAAGGCCAGCCCCTGCAACAAGAGCTCCTCTGACAAACATTGTGACAACACAGCCATTTGAACTGGTATGTATAGACTTCCTTCATCTCGACAGATGCAAAGGAGGATATGAGTACATCCTCGTGATTGTTGATCATTTTACACGTTTCACTCAAGCCTACGCCACCACATCAAAGTCAGGTAAAACTGCTGCAAATCTCATCTTCAATGATTTTGCCCTGAAGTTTGGGTTCCCGTCCCGCATCCACCATGACCAAGGGGGAGAATTTGAAAATCAGTTGTTCCATCAGTTAAAGAAACTCAGTGGCATGGCGGGGTCCAGGACAACACCCTATCACCCGATGGGAAACGGTCAAGCGGAACGCATGAACAGAACATTGTTGCAAATGTTAAAGACACTAACTGAGACACAAAAGTCAAATTGGAAGGAGTCTCTGAACAAACTGGTTTATGCCTATAACTGCACCCGTTGCGAAGTGACTGGCTATTCACCATTTTATCTTCTGTTTGGGAGATCACCCAGGCTTCCAGTTGATATGCTCTTTGGATTGTGCACAGAGGCAGGTTCCAGTAACCAGCGAGAATACGTGGAGAACTGGAAACGAGGGATGGAAGAAGCATACGCCATTGCAAATGAAAATGCTCAGAAAGCCGCTGAAAGAAGTAAGAAGTACTATGACACTAAAGTTAGGAGTTCAGTGCTACAGCCTGGCGAGCGAGTTCTGATTAAAAACCTGACACCAAGAGGAGGACCAGGAAAACTCCGTAACTATTGGGAAGATACAATTCACACAGTGGTGAGACAAATGGGTTCAGACCTGCCGATTTATGAATTGAGACCAGAAAAGGGTAGGGGACGCTCCAGGGTCCTGCACAGAAATCTGCTCATGTCCTGTGACCACTTACCTTTGAGACACAACCAGAAATGACCAAAGTGGACAAAAGTCAGAAAACGAGGAGACACCAGCCTGCATCACAGACTCTAGATTCTGATGAAGACAGTGGGGATGAATATGACCTTCATCATGATCCGCTACAGGTTCCCACATCTCCTACAGTACCTGAGGAGAGGAATGCTGAACCAGCGAGAGAGTGGGAACACAGGCCCCCAACAGTGAAACGGACAGTTGCAGTGCCAGTCCCTGATACGCTACCAGCACAGCCTCTTGTTGAAAAGCGGCTGGAGGAGACAACAACCGTTAAAGACCTGCCTGCTGAGGAGAGTAACTTGCCTGCTGAAAATTTGCCTGATGATCGTCCACCAAGTGCCTTTCCTTCATATACTGATGCTTCTGAACCTGAGGAACCAGCCTACCAGCTGCCACAAAGAGAGAGACACCCTCCAAGACGTATCACCTATGATCAGCTTGGTATCCCTTCCTGCTACAGTATACAGCCACAGCCACAGTTGTTCCCTGTCTACTCTGCACCAGGACTGGTTCCATGGCTGCCATCACTACAGCAATGTTACTTTCAGCCACCTTACATGTATGGGCTTCAGCAAACATGAGGCTACAGAGTTGACATGTTTGACCATGGACTACTGTCAGATTTCACAGACTGTCAAAAGAGACAATTTACAGACTATGCATATAGATCATTAAAATTGATGGACTGTTGATCAATAGTATGAGAAAATACTGCTTATGTTATATAGCTGGTCAACAGATATGGACTGTGAATATAACTTGTTAGTTATATTTGAACTGTGACCCGTGACTTCTGCTCAAGTACTACCTTACAGAAGAGGATTTTCTAGGTCCAGTGCATACGAACTGTTGAAGAAGACAATGTTGGTAATGTTGGGACAACATTTATTTTGTCGGGGAGAGTGTGACAGGTTAAAGGACATATTCATAGCCTGTTATACATTGAAAAGTATTAGTAAGTTCATAGTATGTGAGGATCTTAAAACATCTAAGGTTAAAATATGCATTCATTATTAGTTGATAGAGATTGATAACATTCATATAATTGTGTTAAAGTTCAAATCTGTCAAAGGGTACGAATTGTGAGAGTAATGTGTAAACGTTATATTGATTACTTTATTTTGTGGTGCCTAAAAGTGTTAATCTGTGATCTACGAAATGCTTTTAATCTATGAGCCGGAGATCGATTGCTCTGGTCTCCACCCATATTCCTGGGGAAATTCGCAGTCTTTTTCTCATTGAACTAAATGTTGACTTGAGAATACAACACCGTATCACTCTCGTGATTATTTCTCCCCTGTTTTCAGGTATTTTATTGATGATAAAAATAGTAATTTAAATGTTATAACTAGCGAACATGTCAAGAGTGTTTAAGGTGTGTTTTAGTAACGTCTTGAGGAAGTTAGAGTTAAGTTTGAAGAGAGTAATATTAGCCCTGCTCGGTTGAAGTGAAGGATAGCATCGTACTGAGAGTAGCTGCCGTTTTATGTCGATTGTGAATGAACGTGCGTGTTGTTAATAAGATATTTTGCTGTGTTATTTGTATAATGAGTTTTCTGTTATGTAATGTGTTACTTTTGTGAAATGATTGAACTAAATGTTGACTTGAGAATACAACACCGTATCACTCTCGTGATTATTTCTCCCCTGTTTTCAGGGGCGTAACATTGGCGCAATTATTAGAAAATGGGTGAAGTTCAAGATGACGGTCAATCACCCTCGGTCTGGGGCTCCATGCAAGATCTCGAAATGATAGCAGATTGACCAAAATGTGGAGGGACCACCTGAACTGCTCGGCATCTGACCGTACCCTCTGTAGCGCATTACGGTCAGATGCCGAGCAGTTGCCATACCAGGCGGTGATGCAACTGGTCAGGATGCTCTCGATGGTGCAGCTGTAGAACCTTTTGAGGATCTGGGGACCCATGCCAAATCTTTTCAATCTCCTGAAATTGTCTTATTGGACAAGTTCAGGTGGTCCCTCCACATTTTGGTCAATCTGCTATCATTTTGTTCCTTGTGAATACAACCCTGGTATGATTGAATCCAAGTCAGAGATGCGACACTGAACAGAAGACAACATGTCCATTAGAACAGGGTTCCCCAACTGGCAGTCCATGGGGCGGTGGTGTGAACAGTCCAGTACATCACTGGGGCCAAGCTTCCTGCCATCCAGGACCTATAAAATAGGCGGTGTCAGAGGAAAGCACATAACATTGTCAGAGACTCCAGTCACCCAAGTTATAGACTAACTGCACTGTTAGTTAAGGGCTTGTAAGTAAGTGTTTCACGGTAAAGTCTACACTTGTTGTATTCGGCGCATATGGCAAATAAAGTTTGATTTGATATTTGTTTTCCGTTGCAAATAGTTTTGCTACGGTGTGCATTAAAGAATGCAACCCTGTACTGTTGCTGGGCACAAAAAAATGTCTTCAGGTACTGTTAAGTACTTATATAATACATAATGATGGATAAAAATATATATATTTGTGCAGTAAATACATACATTTTCCTCACAATGGGTTTACCGCTTTTGGTTCCTTAAAACTTATTAAAACAGTTTAGATCTTAGAACATAAAAATATTCAGATTCGCCACCACATCAATTATGCTTTTTATTTGTTTATAGATTGTAGTAATTAAAAACAACAATTAAAATCTTCATCCTGTTTACAAAACCCGAACAGTGTCAAAGTGTGGGATTTTAAAAGGAATTTCACAGTGTGAAATATACAAAAAAACATCATACAAAAGATGATTCACATTTTGGGGGGGGGGACAAAGGAGAAATGCTTTCATCTCAATTATCACATTAATAACAAACAAAGTCAAATATAAAAACGTACAAAAAGTAGCAAAAAAAAAGTCTGTTATACGGGGTAAAGTGCGGAGTAGGTGTCACGAGTCCGAACGAGGGTGGCTTCCCTTCCCGGTCGGGTGGCACTCGGCGGTCGTCGTCACCGGCCTATTAGCTGCCACTGATTGTCTTTCCTCTCCCTCCTTGTATGTTTATTGTTAGCACCTGTTCGTGAATGATTAGTTGGGCTTTATTAGACAGCCGGCCTGCCTGTTTCTTTGTGCGGGATTAATTATTGTGACCTTCGGTTCTGTAGTAGAGGAACGTGTTTGTTCCTGGTCGTGTATTTCGGTTGTACTATTTTCGTTCCCCGTGTTTGGGGCAGTTTAGTTGTGAGCACCCTGTGTTGCGTTTGTGCATTAAAGAGCACAGCATTGCACTCTCTGTTTCCTGCGTCTGACTCCACACCCACGACACCCGGAGCGTTACAGTAGGCATATCTGTGCAGAAAACAGGAAGTTGCTTTTTTTTCTTCTTCAACAAATCACTTGATATACAGAGAAGAAATAACACATTTTGTTGAACTGCGAAATAAACACAACTTTACACATGAACATCTCAAACCACCATAGTAGCCAAAAGTCCAAGTTTCTTTGGAAGAGCCCTGACTAGTCCCAAGCAGGCTGGCATATAAATAGATTAATCATTCTATCTGTATAAAGAGTGCCAACTGCCAATCGTGTACTGAAGTAATAAGGAACTGATACAAGATTTGGCAGGAATTACGGGAGGTGGAGTTTTGTTGTGGACCCCATTCACCTCAAGCTGTCACAGTACAACAACAGATTTCTCAGTCTATATGACAGCAGTAAAACATCATGGGAACTGAAACAGTCATAAAACTGTTGTGGCATTTTCAAAAGTATCATAAACAACCACCAGATAAACTTGAAACTGATACCAATTCTCTCCCATGAATAATTGACTCTTGTTTTTCAGGTTTACAGTTGCGTTCCATTGCACTGCCTTCATGGAGGCGAGCCCTGGGCAAGATATAAATATAGACCTGAATTTTCCACCAGCAGGTGGCGCAAGACAAGAAGAAAGGAGTAAGAGAAAGGCCACAAACAAATCCTCTGTGGTAGGAGCAACAGGCTGGCTTTTGGTTGTAAGAGTAGTTGTTGTACAGTCTTGCGAAACCCTCTTTCAGAAGGGAAACCAGTTTTACTACATGTTTTCAGAAAAGTGCTGTGTTCAAATTGAATGTTCGCACAACCTTAGTATAGAACCGTGTGTAAAGTTATAGTGATTATAAGGTCTGGTGTTACAGTATAGTAATAACAACCACTATGGTCAAATCTACAGTATAGGAAACATGGAATGTTAAACCATGCACCTTGTAGTACAGTGTGTACATTGATTATATTACCTGGTATTACAGTATACCAATGTTCTGCAGTGGTAGAATCTAGAGCATTATGACACCATGGCAACCCTGTATAGAAACATTGATATATAGGGCAGTTACATATCATTTGTAAACAACCACAGACCTTAAAGGCTGTCATCATCAGTAGATTATGAAGAAACAGATGCCTCAATCAGAATGACCTGAGTGCCAAAGTGACTGTCATCGGACACTTGAAACAGTCCATCAAAAGACAGTGATGGTGACAAGCCCCTTATTGATCGGAAGGGAATGTTTCCTTATTGAAGGAAACAGTCCCTTCCAGAGACTGCCAGTTAACGAATCATTTACTAGAGACTGTCACTGTTTAGACCGGGAGGGAGGGAGGGAGGGAGGGAGGGAAAGACAGTGAGAGTGAAAGAGAAAGAGTGAAAGGGAGTGAAAGAAAAAGAGAACAAATCATTTACTAAAGACTGGAATGCTGTCACTGTTTAGACCTGGAGAGGGGGAGTGAGAGAGAAAGAGAGAGAGAGAAAGAGAAAAAAGCATAATGTTACACAATAATAGAAAGTAAAAACAGGTGAGACTTTTCACTAATCATTACAAGGAGCACGAGCAGCATGTAAACTACAAGATAACCACAAGGTTAACTACAGGACAATCAATCATTTAAAAAAATCATGTCCCCTATGAAGCTATGATGCTGAATTGAAAGAGAGCTATTATAAATACAGTAGATGTAGATACAATATGTTTCATATAGATATATTCATTATAGATGTACAATAGAGATATAGACATGTTAGATGTAGATACAACATACAATGAGGATAACTTTTCCTTCTGCCTCATCATCGTGACGCCTGTCTGTTGGGTGGCCACTGTGACCTATAACCAGCAAGGACAAGTCAGAGTGTGGAAGAATGTCATCTAACATTTAAATCACCAGAGGAACATTGCCTCCTTCATAGTTCAGTGAAATTAAGAATCGGGCGGAAAGAGAAAAGTTAGTCAAGATAGAAAATCTTCCCTCACAGTGCAGATAAGCCCATATTTCACCCAGCATTACATAATAGTATGACCCAAATACATAATCTCCCTTCACCACAGCCATGCAGCTAAACTAACAAAATGAGTACAGGGGAGAGTCAATTGTTAAGATTTCCCCATTGAAACAATGCAAAATTGTCGCTAACTGGTTTGGTAAACAATTAGTAATCATCCGCCACTCCATTTTATAATCCACTTGTGACGGATGAAACACTTCCCTTTGACCTACATTCAATCACCATAACAGTCATGTTTAATAGGAAAGCTAAGATACTGTGTGTTCAGAATATCAGATATTACACAGGGACAGATACCGGGACGGACTGGGACAAGAAACCAGGCCCATTCCTGCCCTGTACTTATAGGACAGATACTGTATGTACAGCATATCAGATATTACACAGGGACAGATACCCGGACGGCCTGGGACAAGAAACCAGGCCCATTTCTGGACAGATACTGTATGTACAGCATATCAGATATTACACAGGGACAGATACCGGGACGGACTGGGACAAGAAACCAGGCCCATTCCTGCCCTGTACTTATAGGACAGATACTGTATGTACAGCATATCAGATATTACACAGGGACAGATACCCGGACGGACTGGGACAAGAAACCAGGCCCATTTCTGGACAGATACTGTATGTACAGCATATCAGATATTACACAGGGACAGATACCCGGATGGACTGGGACAAGAAACCAGGCCCATTCCTGCCCTGTACTTATAGGACAGATACTGTATGTACAGCATATCAGATATTACACAGGGACAGATACCCGGACGGACTGGGACAAGAAACCAGGCCCATTCCTGCCCTGTACTTATAGGACAGATACTGTATGTACAGCATATCAGATATTACACAGGGACAGATACCCGGACGGAGTGGGACAAGAAACCAGGCCCATTTCTGGACAGATACTGTATGTACAGCATATCAGATATTACACAGGGACAGATACCGGCACGGACTGAGACAAGAAACCAGGCCCATTTCTGGACAGATACTGTATGTACAGCATATCAGATATTACACAGGGACAGATACCGGGACGGACTGGGACAAGAAACCAGGCCCATTCCTGCCCTGGACTTATAGGACAGATACTGTATGTACAGCATATCAGATATTACACAGGGACAGATACGCGGACGGACTGGGACAAGAAACCAGGCCCATTCCTGCCCTGTACTTATAGGACAGATACTGTATGTACAGCATATCAGATATTACACAGGGACAGATACCGGGACGGACTGGGACAAGAAACCAGGCCCATTCCTGCCCTGTACTTATAGGACAGATACTGTATGTACAGCATATCAGATATTACACAGGGACAGATACCGGGACAGACTGGGACAAGAAACCAGGCCCATTCCTGCCCTGTACTTATAGGGCAGATACTGTATGTACAGCATATCAGATATTACACAGGGACAGATACCCGGACGGACTGGGACAAGAAACCAGGCCCATTTCTGGACAGATACTGTATGTACAGCATATCAGATATTACACAGGGACAGATACCGGGACGGACTGAGACAAGAAACCAGGCCCATTTCTGGACAGATACTGTATGTACAGCATATCAGATATTACACAGGGACAGATACCGGGACGGACTGGGACAAGAAACCAGGCCCATTTTTGCCCCTGGAGGCCCCCATACCTGCCCTGTACTGATAGGACAGATACTGTATGTACAGAATATCAGACATAAGGGCCCAATGTAAACAAAGTATCTCCCTCTGAAGCAACACTAAAGAGGAACTTAAAATCAAACATTTTAATAAATACTGAATATTGAAGGACTGCCTTCGAGCCCCTGTGAAAAAATGACACAAAACCTACTATTACAATAAATTTTAAAACAAACTATACTGAACAAAAATATGAACGCAACATGTAAAGTGTTGGTCCCATGTTTCATGAGCTGAAAAAAAAGATCCCAGAAATGTTCCATATGAAAAAAAGCTTATTTCTCTCAAATTTTGCACACAAATTTGTTTGCATGCCTGTTACTGAGCATTTCTCCTTTGCAAAAAGAATCCATCCACCTGACAGGTGTGGCATATCAAGAAGCTGATTAAACAATATCATCAATACACAGGTGCATCTTGTGCTGGGGATAATAAAAGGCCAGTCTAAAATGTGCAGTTTTGTCACACATCACAATGCCCTAGAATTCTCTAGTTTTGAGTGAGAGTGCATTTGGCATGTTGACTGCAGGAATTTCCATTAGAGCTGTTGCCAGATAATTTAATGTTCACTTCTCTACCATAACCCGCCTCCAACGTCGTTTTAGAGAATTTGGCAGTACGTCCAACCGGCCTCACAACCGCAGACCACCTGTCACCACGCCAGCCAAGGACCTCCACCTCCGGCTCCTTCATCTGCAGGATCATCTGAGACCAACCAACCAGACAGCTGATGAAACTGAAGAGTATTTCTGTCTGTTATAAAGCCCTTTTGTCGGGAAAAACTCATTCGGATAAGCTGGTCCTGGCTCCCAAGTGGGTGGGCCTATGCCCTCCCAGGCTCACCCATTGCTGCACCCCTGCCCAGTCAAGTGAAATCCATAGATTAGGATTTATTTATTTATTTCAGTTGACTGATTTACTTATATAAACTGTAACTCAGTAAAATAGTTGAAATTGTTGCATGTTGCATTTATACTTTTGTACAGTATACATAAAAAAGCTAATAAGTAAACCAAATGCAATGTTGATGAACAATAAATAGCCTACTAGTGCATTTCATGCTTAATCCATTAATATTGACTTGGATAGAGCATCAAATGCACTGTTTTTCATGGTTAATATAAGCCTATACCACACATGGCTGAAAGCCACTGATCATATAGTAAAGATGTTGATCTACCGTACTTGTCGACTGGCTGAGCCTGGGGTATTTTCACTAGGATGTTTGACTACTGGGGTACTTGGCAGTGCAACTTTAAAGTAAGCATCCCTATTCAGAGCCAAAATGGCTGGCTGCCAACTGTCAAAGCACCCAGTCCCACTGCACAGGTTCATTTAGCACAAACTAGCATGCCAAGCAGAGATCCATGATGCTCAACAAAGCTTCATACAATGATATCCGTTCATGAAGGAGTTACTGTCATCGGAATTTCATAATTCCTATCATTAAATTCACTCAGTCTATTTTATAAGAATTTGTAAGATTCCTATTTAAATAAAATAGACAGAGACCAGTCTTATCAAAATTAGATAATATTATTTATTCTCAGAGCTCGCTGCCAAGGAACCACAAACAACAGTTTATCTACAAAATATGACATCGGTTATAAAATATCCTTCCTCCTATCGACCAAGACAAAACAGCTCACTCACTCCAGACACAAAGCATATCAAGATTCACTTCTGAAATCTTCTGAAATCTCATCCCCATCTATCACTATTCAGCAGACAGCTTCAGGTAAAGGAAAACCTAGGGAGGCACTCACTGCCTTATCTAAACATCCGAGAGCTAAGTTGAGTCGGTTCAACCATAGGTTAACGACCCTTTTTGCTTACTTAAAAACCCACAATCTATTCCTCCCCAACCTAGCTGGAATGATGTTCATCATGTTTAATTACCCCCTGTTTCATGCTACACAATCCCTTCCTTATGAATGAACATTATTAATCAGATATAATAAAACAGGGTAGAGTTTAATTAGTTATAGTTCTATATAAATGTAGATATGGTTTAGTCATTATTCATAAAATTCCTAACGGTTACACACACACACACACACACACACAGACACAGAGATCACACATATCAGCCAGGCCCACGTAGCACACAGTCTACGAGAGCTGTCATCAGTCTGTAATGTATGAGTATGTATGACAATTCATGTACTTACGTTGGGCGGAGCGCCTCTTAATATCAGCAGTGCAGCAAGGAGTCCAATGACCAGAGATCCTATGAGCCCAACTGGGGCCACTGGGTGGTGGAATCAGAAGCAAAATCATATTTTGAACCTTCAACTGCGGGGTGAAAAGAAACAATTTACAAATGAAATAGGAAATTCACGTGTTTTGGAATTAAATACATGAGGTGCTACTCTATCTGTGACCAGATATAGATGCACAAAGTCCATAATTGAGAACAAATCAAAGTCAAATCCAAAATCAAATCAAATGTATTTGTCACATACACATGTTTAGCAGATGTTAATGCGAGTGTAGCGAAATGCTTGTGCTTCTAGTTCCGACAATGCAGTAATAACCAATGAGTAATCTAATGCACGCACACACGGAAAATGGCGGACGGAAGACAGGGTGGTGCGGCAGGTGCCGCTTCTCATTCGAATGCTGTAATTTTATCTAAACCATCAGGTGTACGCCGACCCCAGCTAAGTAACTCATGCAAAGAGTTAAAGCGCAATTATGTGTTTTATCTCCAGTACTCTGCCATGTTTGTCAGTTATGTAGCTGCTCTACTGATAATCTCAGTGCGTCCTTGCTGGGATGACACAATCAGTCTACTACCGGAGAATATCAACACCAAACACATTGGTTCACCGTTCCACGGGAGCGGACAGTACACAGCATACCATAATGTTCTGAATAATGGCCAAGTCTACCTCGCTCCTTATTCTACTGAACCGCTTAGGCGTAACAAACACAAGTCCAACATTTATCGGAAACTGTTAAACTACCTGTTCACTACCCTCCTGCTCTCCGGGGATGTACAACTCAATCCTGGGCCCAATATCACCGAGCCAGTGATACGCACCGGAGTAGAGAGCGGTGGAAGGCCTCGTCCACTGGTCGTCGCCGCTGTGGAGGTGGGTGAGTGCTATGGTCCTATGGTTTCTCTCGACTCACCCGGCTCCAGGATAGATTTTGACTCTTCAAACATACCAGAGTCGCTATATGCGATCCCTGACTCTGCTTCTGGTACGCAAGCTATTTTAATTAGTTCCCCGCATCCAGTGCAGGCGGGAGGGATTGTTGATTGCGCTACCGATCTGCCCCTAATCAAAACGAAACAAAACGGCCTAAACCCAGCCGTCAGAAAACACAGAAAATTTAACTTTTTTCAATGTGTCAATCACTCTCGAGTCATCTGGGACCCACGAGCTAAGCCCAAGGGACTACTAGGGGGGCACTTGAACATTCGTAGTGTCATTCCAAAAAGTGATCAAATTCAACATCTACTCACAGACTCCAACCTTGACTTTCTCTGCCTCTCAGAGACATGGCTCCATAAACACTCTCCATATGCTGCTTTGATTGTGCCTGGCTACAATGTTTTCAGGAGAGACAGGATTGAAGGAAGAGGAGGGGGTGTGATGATTTACATTAAAGAACATATCCGATGTAAGCAAATTGAGTGGTCATGTGATAATGAACTAGAATGTATCGGCCTGAACGTTACACTGTCTCCCCAAATGTCTTTTACCCTCATTGGAATGTATAGGCCACCTTCCACCAAAAGTGTGTTTTTTGATCAGTTTAATACCATGCTTAGGGAATGTGATTTTGGGAAAGAGGTCATCTTAATGGTAGATTTGAACATTAATTATGAAGACAAGTGTTGTAGGAAAACCCTCAAACGGATCACTAATACCTTTGACCTTACACAGCTAGTTAAAGGGCCAACCAGGGTGACTTGTTGCTCTAAAACACAGATTGATCTGGTGTTCAGTAATAAACCAGAGAGAGTGACTAAATCATTCAATATGGTTACTGGGCTGTCTGATCATAATCTGACACTTATAGCCAGAAAGCTGTCTAAGAGCAGGTTTAACCTCTCTACTGTTAGAAAGCCGGATCAACTCAGAATACCTAAGAGTGAATTAAACTATTTTGAAAAAGCAATTAAGGGAATAAACTGGAATGATCTCTTGTCCTATACAGACGTGGAAGCTGATAGTCAGGTTTTTCTATCCACAATCCAGACTACAATAAATGGCTTCCTAAAGAAAATCAAATCCAAACCTGGCCAAAAGAGCACTCTTCCTTGGCTAAATGGAGAAATCTGGAAATTGATGAAAGAACGAGATTATGCTCTAAAAATAGCCCTAAAATCTAAATTAGAGCATGACAGACGTAGGTTTACCATGTTGAGAAATAAGGTGATAAAAGAAATCAGACAGGCCAAGGCAAACTTTTTTATTAACATAATTGGTGAAGCAAAGGAAATTCTAAATTGATATGGGAGAATCTAAAAAAGTTAACAGGGAAAGACCATAGTAACACTGCAAAAAGACTAGAAATCATGGTGAATAACAATCTAACACAGGATGCAGTTGAAATAGCAACAGCCTTCAATTCCTACTTTATTGACTCTGTCAGGTTACTGACACAGAACCCTCCACTGATTTCTTGGGCTCAGTGCTAGTGAATGACACTCAACCTGTCTTCATCATAAGGGAGGTTTCTGAGTCAAAGGTGAACAAGGTGATTAGCTCACTAAAGAACTCTAAAGCCAAAGATGTGTTTGGGATGGACTCTACCTTTCTTAAAAACTACAAAGAGTCACTCATTGGCCCCATTACTAAG
Source organism: Oncorhynchus nerka (assembly GCF_034236695.1). Lineage (NCBI taxonomy): Eukaryota > Metazoa > Chordata > Actinopteri > Salmoniformes > Salmonidae > Oncorhynchus > Oncorhynchus nerka. The sequence goes on along the minus strand of NC_088416.1, from coordinate 6,063,800 downwards.
GTCACCAACACATCTATTGGTCTCTGTGTGTTTCAAAGGGTATGGAAGTCGGCCATAATAACGGCCATCTTTAAATCAGGCGACCCTGCTGACGTGAGTAACTACAGGCCCATTAGTATACTACCTGTGGTGTCAAAGGTTGTTGAAAAGTGTGTAGCAGAACAACTGATTGCCCACCTCAACAACAGCCCCTTCACATTACACTCCATGCAGTTTGGCTTCAGAGCGAAACACTCCACAGAAACGGCCAACTGCTTTCTTCTGAAAATGTGAAGTCCAAGATGGACAAAGGGGGTGCTGTTGGGGCTGTGTTTCTGGACCTAAGGAAGGCTTTTGATACTGTTAACCATGAGATTCTCATCACAAAATTGTCCAAGTTCAACTTTTCCCCTGGTGCCTTGAGATGGATGAAATCATACCTTGAAGGCAGAACTCAGTGTGTCAGAGTGAGCAATGAGCTGTCGCCCACTCGTAGCTATGATGTGGGCGTGCCCCAAGGGTCAATACTGGGGCCCCTCCCTGTTCAGCCTGTACATTAATGATCTGCCTTCTGTCTGTACTGGGTCTGAAGTTCAAATGTATGCAGATGATACAGTGATATATGTGCATGCAAAGAGCAAACAACAAGCTGCACAAGAACTCACTACTGTAATGGTCCAGGTTACAAAGTGGCTCAGTGACTCGTGTTTGCATCTCAATGTGAAAAACTGTTTGCATGTTCTTCACAAAGAGGGCAACAGATGCTACTGAGCCAGATGTCTATGTGTCAGGGGAGAAGCTCCAGGTGGTATCCGATTTTAAGTACCTTGGCATCATACTTGATTCCAACCTCTCTTTTAAAAAGCATGTGAAAAAGGTAATTCAAATAACTAAATTCAATCTAGCTAATTTCCGATTTATACGAAATTGTTTGACTACAGAGGTAGCAAAACTGTACTTCAAATCTATGATACTCCCCACTTAACATACTGCTTGACTAGTTGGGCCCAAGCTTGTTGTACAACATTAAAACCTATTCAGTCTGTCTACAAACAGGCTCTCAAAGTGCTTGATAGGAAGCCCAATAGCCATCATCATTGTCACATCCTTAGAAAGCATGAGCTCTTGAGTTGGGAAAATCTTGTGCAATACACCGACGCATGTCTTGTATTCAAGATCCTTAATGGCCTGGCTCCCCCTCCACTCAATATTTTTGTTAAACAGAAAACCCAGACATATGGCAGCAGATCCACAAGGTCTGCCATGAGAGGTGACTGTATAGTTCCCCTAAGGAAAAGCACCTTTAGTAAATCTGCATTCTCTGTGAGAGCTTCCCATGTCTGGAATACACTGCCATCAGACACACATAACTGCACCACATATCACACTTTCACAAAATGCTTGAAGACCTGGCTAAAGGTCAATCAGATTTGTGAACATGGTCCCTAGCTGTGTGTTGCCGCTTTCCATGTTGTCTGTTGTCTGTAGCTTGTGAGTTGTGGAAACACTTTGTTGCTTTTATGAATTTTGTCTTGCTGCTTTTTGTTCTATGTTGCTCTGTCTGTATGCTATGTCTTGCTTGTCCTATGTTGCTATGTCTTGCTTGTTCTATGGTGCTATTGTCTATATTGTAATTGTTTTTAATAACCTGCCCAGGGACTGCGGTTGAAAATTAGCCGGCTGGCTAAAACCGGCACTTTTACTGAAACGTTGATTAATGTGCACTGTCCCTGTAAAAATAAAATAAACTAAACTAAACTAAACCTAATAATTCCACAACTACTACCTTATACACACAAGTGTAAAGGGATAAATAATATGTACATAAATATATATGAATGAGTGATGGTACAGAACGGCATAGGCAAGATGCAGTAGATGGTATCGAATACAGTATATACATATGAGATGAGTAATTTAGGGTATGTAAACAAAGTGGCTAGTGATATATGTATTACATAAAGATGCAGTAGATGATATAGAGTACAGTATATACATATACATATGAGATGAGTAATGTAGGGTATGTAAACATTATATTAAGTAGCATTGTTTAAAGTGGCTAGTGATATATTTTACATCAATTTCCATCAATTCCCATTATTAAAGTGGCTGGAGTTGAGTCAGTGTGTTGGCAGCAGCCACTCAATGTTAGTGGTGGCTGTTTAACAGTCTGATGGCCTTGAGATTGAAGCTGAACAAATGAAATCAGATTGATTATTTTTACAAATATATTCCAGTAGACCTGGATTCAGTCAACCAACATTCAATGTAATTTCTACTAATTAGAAGTTCCAATATTTTTCTAAAATATCAAATCCAGAGGAAAATGGTTAGCTATGATTGGTCAAAGTCAGTATCAGGTCATTTCACTTGTTCCAATTTAATTTCCAGCGGAGTAATTTTTCGGATTATTTTGATATCTTAAAATAAAACACACAGACTAGAGCTCTTTTCTAATCTAAATATAATCTTATTTTACTTCCTATTGCTAAGAACAATTCATTTTCGCATCAGATGGATAATTTTTATTTGGAAATTCCCAGCCAGGCAGGTCAGAAAAAAACATTCAAAATGGCTGCCACAGGAAAGAAACACAACTGCAGAGACCGAATGTTCTGGTAAGAAGGTATTATGATGACTGCACTGAATCGTGATAAGAGGGAGCATTAGAGACAGATTGGAGACTATGAGCTCTAATTTGCAACTGGCGCAGGTAGTTACAACTCCACTATCATTATTTTATTATTAACCTAGTAATTTCCTATTGGCTCATCAGATGACAAGTAGACTGGGTTAAGCAAACATCGAAGAGCTTCTGGATTCCTGTTGAAACACGCATGGAATGTTTCTTCCCCAAACCAAGACATTCCTTTTCTTTTTTCCAGTTTCAAGGAAGATGTTCAGTCAGATTGAGGAGCATTTTACGGCCTGACCTACTCCACTCCTCAGTGACATGTTGTTCTCTCATTATAAGGCTGACTTTTATTGTGCTCGCACATGATAAAGACGTCGTAAAAAAGGCCTATACTAATAAATGTAGACTTGATTGAGGCTGAATTGTTTACAATGATCAGAGTCAGGATGAGGGAATTACGAGAGACTGGCATGTTTTGGACTTGACCCTGCTTTTACAAAGGATGACATCACAAACATCGTTCATGTATACCGACCACGATGGCAGAACGTACCTGTGGAACATACAAACGGGATCTCAAATGATGCCTTCCCCTCCTGGACTCCATTGGTGTTGTGCACTGTGCATGAGTAGTTTGTGGAACCACCTGTATGTAGCCTTCAGAACTGTCAGTTTAATGGAGAGGCTAAACAGTGTGTCTTCTGTCTTTTTGGCCAGAAGTTCAGCACTGCCTGTGCAGTTTGCGCCAAACTGGTCAAACCACCAGATCAACCCTTTCTGGTGCCCGCCTGTAGAGTTGCAGAAAATGGTCACGTCTGTGTTCCGTTTGATGCAATTCTCAGGACTGGAACTCATGGTTGGTGACTTGTACATAACTGGAAGAGAGAGAGGAAGATAAATGATATTACATACATGT